>NC_057802.1:81424626-81724626 GCF_018294505.1 Triticum aestivum | reverse complement strand
TCCGAAAGGTGTATCAAGGTTTTAAATCTTGAATCACTTATATGGAAACTAACTCGGGTTGTATTGGCATTTAGCCAATTCCGGAGTCAGGGCCCATCAACGCTTCCTTGTGTATCGTAGGTATAATGTTGTCTAACAACAATATCTCGTTTGCGCACCTGAGAGGTTTGCACGAGCCTTGCCTACGTGGTTCAGCTGCAAGTTCGACCGAAGTTCATACATTTTATTGTAGAGACTTCCGTATCAGTCGCAGTAGGAAACTCTGGAATTACTTCCAAGGTCTCTTTCCTTTGATCTGATGACGTAGATACTGTTTATCTCGTCGAGTTGCACTATTCTCCCACTCACCTTTTTGAAAGAACCATTCTCTTTAAAAGCACACCGTTTCGCGGCAAAACTATTTGCCTCGGTATAGTGAGGGAGGAATACCCAACATTTTGGTATAACCTACAAAGTAGCACTTGTCTGATTTGGAATAGGTTTGTAACCTTTTACACAAGCCCCATATTCCAAATGTTAAGAAAAGATATAACATGGTTGGGCGTACCATACCATGGCTTCATTTCAACAGACCCGATGTAGCTCTTTTCAGTGTAAAAGCCGCAGTCTCTAAAGCATCACTTTAAAAGGGATAATGGCAAATTTATTTATGTCATCTTTGACCTTACCATGTCATAAATGGTTTGATTACATCTCCACGGACTTTCCACTTGCAGTGGTGTTCCGGGAGGTGCAAGTTATGAAACCCCTTTCACAACTCATCAGACATTCGCTAAACATGTAACTCAAATATTCCTTTGTGCAATCAAATTGCAGAAACATAATTTTCTTGTTACAATAACTTCTACTTCATTTTTGAGAACCTTTCGAATGATTTCAAAAGATCCAGACTTACGTCTCATCAAGTAAATATCCATATATCTACTTGAGTCATTTCTGAAGATAAATAAATCCACCACTAACAACACTTATCGGACTACACACATCAAATGTATGATCACTAATAAGTTTGTTGTTCGTTCCTTATGGCCTGTGAACGGTATTTTAGTCACTTCACTTTTCGGAGGAAAGTTGCAAGTGTCAGATGATTCAAAATCAAAAAGACTTCAAAATCCATCATAATGGAATTTTCCATGCGGGTTTCTCCAATGTGACCAAATGTAGTGCCACACTTGTGTGGTATTCTTTTAGTCTTGCGACATTTAGCGTCAGTGTTATGGATGTATCATATTACCATCAATATTCATAACATACATCCATCTTGGATGGAAGCATGGCCCTTCATGTTATTCATAATACTTAACAACAATTGTTGTTTTTATGAACAACTCTTTTGCAACAAACATTGTGCAATGGGCTAGAGTGTATGAAACTCTAAAATGAATTATGAAAGTAAACCCAGAGGTATTGTATTATTATCAATATTCATAACATACATCTCATTCATAATGAAAGTATGGCCCTTGTGTTATTCATAACATCGAACATAAAAAGTTCTCTTATGAACAACCTTCTTGCAAGATACCTTATGCAATGGGATAGAGTTTGTAAAACTCTAAATGAATTATGAAAATAAATACAGACGGCAATACACCGATGGAAGGTATAGTAACATTTACTATGTTCCCTGTGTATACCTTAACCTCATTTCTAGCTAGTCTTTCAGGCCATAGTAGTTCTTACATCGAGTTGCAACAGAATGCAATCGAGCGGGCATTTTTGTGATGAACTCACAATACCCAAGAATTAGTGATTAACATGTTTAACCATAATTCGCAAGAACTATATCTTTGACCAGCCTTCTATACATCAAAAACTTGTATGACATTCATACATGAGCTGGATATTCCAGTCTTCTTTCCTTTTGCCTTTATACTTCTAACAGTTTAACTTTTAGTATTTCTCCTACTCTCAGAAGAAGCACCCAACTTAAGAGTGGCATTAGCCCCGGACTTCCTAGGCGTGTAAGTCATACTAACACCCTTTGGACACTTCCTTTCTCTTTAAGTTGTTGTTTTATTCACCTTTCATTATATGACAGGCGTTCTTCTGGATCCCTTTCCCAACAGTCAAATGCATAGTAAACACTTTTACTAATACTTGCAAACAAACATTGCTTTGTTTGTATCTGAAAATAATTTTCAGTTCCATGAATATCATATAACTATCCCAACTTTCGAAGTTTGGGTTTCATGGAAGCAAACATATTCCACTTGACCGTAACAGAATTCTAGCTTTTGGATCGAAGGACGAGAGTCACATGATCCATAGCATTAGCGGGAGGATACGGAAAGCATGCGATAGGACAAAGTCCTTCTCGGCACTTTTGAGGACAATCCTCATATTACGTTACCAATCGTAAAGTTTTAACCAGATATTTAACAGCTATTCAATTTTAATAGGGAAGGTGGAAATGCGAGCCATTATTCTACAACTATTATGCAAACCACACTTAGACAGTGTTCAAAATTAATTGCATTGAGAATTAAACATGTTAATTCAACAGTGCGCTCCCACTCAAATCAATATCTCTCAAAATTGATTGTGAGTGATACAAGACCCACATTTCAATTGTTCGCCATTGGTGTAACACCACTGATGACGAAAAATCTCAACCGGTAGGCCAACTTGCCAATCACATCTCTATGTGACTCTTGTTCATCTTTCGATGCGTGTGTTCCGAGCTCATGACGGTCATGCCTGAACGTCAAGACAACCAAGTGATCTCGCTGCGAGGTCTCAACTCACCCGCCTCACACTTCTCTAATCGTTCGTACCCGTGTGACACGGCGCACCCCGAAAAGATAGGTGCCGTGACGGTGCTACACTTGGGAGAACACTAACTACTTGGTATTTTAAGTGAGAGATCACCCTAATAAAAGCGACTACCGCAATCAAGAAGGGTGCATCATAAGGGATAAACATCTCAGGCAATTCATAATAGCATGATATGGTATAGCCCTTTCTGACGGAGAAGTCTTTCATTTCTTCGTCTTCGGCATTCGCGTCGGTGTTCACCTTCGCGAAGATTGCCACCACCTTGTCGATGCACCAGATAATATTGCTATCTCTATAGCTAACAAAATAATGCATTACAACAAGGTTGACACGCAGGTCATTAAAGTGCAATCATATGGCTCCAGCCATCATGCCGAATCATGACACGCAGGTCATGTTAATCAAATTACATCATATAGTCATCTCATACATAATCGAATTAGTATGAGCACTGCTATACCACATCACATGCACATCCTGCAAAACCAAGTTAGACGCCTCTAATCGGTTTATGCAAAATTTATTTTACGTGGCTTCTAAGGTTTTGACTTAAACCGCAGCGACCAACGTTCATCATCAAGTATGATAGTTCATGTCGCTAGATTAACTTTGCAGGGTGTATGAAGCACGAGACAATAAAATCTCGAACCCCATACTAAACTTCGTCATACGCATGACCCCCGTGCAGATCATATCTGCATTGCCCTGTCGTCTGCGAATTTCATCTTTCTTTTGACTACGGCAGAACCCAAAGAACTGATAGCACTTCCATGATCAATCAGGATCACGGATTGCCAGAACTTTGTCAAATTCCACCATGCTGTCTCGAGATTGAGCAAACGCAAATTCTAGGGAAGCAACAAGAACATCGGGTAACAGATTTCATCTGTCACCCGCATAAATAATTTTCAGCAATAGATCTCATCTACTACCTAATTATATTATGCAATACCCATACATCTCTATGTATTCTAGATCGCAACCTGCATCTACGCATAGCACGGCTCATGATGCCACTGTAGGGTAACGCAGCAGAAAACAAAAAATTTCCGACCTACGCACCAGCCCAGGACCACTATGGAGACTGCATACAAGGTTTGATCTTTTTCGTTACCGACTCGTAGCGCAGCGGGAAGTAGAGTCGATGACGATCGGCGGTGCAGATCCCCGCAGCTAGGATTTACAACCTCCCAACCGCGAGGATGTATACCCTCATCTGCTCCTCAGACAGCCCTCCGGGAGGCGGTCGAACAGCCCCCCGGACGGTGTCGCGGACAGCCCTTCGGGAGGACCTTCGAAACTCGAACGGTCACTCGGACAGCCCTTCGGGAGGACCTTCGAAACTCGGACGGTCACACGGACAGCCCTTCGGGAGGCACTCACGAACTAAGACCGAAACTACGATCTCTCTACAGAGTTGCACACATACGGTGTCATCTATCCGGCAGGGCTTCGCCGTCCAGAACTAGTTCCCACCGGAACCCAGACAGCCTTTCGGCTCTACGAAACTATTTCGCTGGGAGGGAGAGAGAAGCCAGATCATGCATGGCACTTGTATGTGAGAAGGGATGATCCTTTAGGCAGCCCCCTCCACCCCTATTTATAGGCCAAGCCCAAGGGTGGCTTCTCCAAGAAGCCAAGGGGGGAAATACCAAAAAGGCCCTCAAGGTGGCTTCTCCAAGAAGCCAAGCAAAAAGCACTTTCACTATTCATGACGACATTTTTCAGCGTCCGTTCGAACTGAAAATATTTATGTGGGCTCAGAACATTTCCAGTACCCACTAAAATAATTTTCAACGCGTTCCGAAACAATTTCGGTTTAGTGATTTTCATCTGCGAAAAGCAAACAAGAATGCGTTTTCACTATTCATGAAGACAATTTTTCGCGTCCACTAAATCCGAAAATATTTCTGTGGGTCTTAGAATAATTCCAGTACCCACTAAAATGATTTTGGATTCGTTCTGAAACAATTTCAGATTAGTGAATTTCATCTGCGAAAAACAGCCAAAGCGGTACCGGCAGCTCCGAAACATTTTCGGTTTTTATTTCTGAAAATTCCAAAAAGTTTCCAGAATGATTCTGGCACCCTCCAAGAATTATCAGGCATGTGCCGAAACCATTTTGACTTAATGGCATACCCCGAAACAACTTTTTCGGTTTCACCGAAACTCATCCGGTGACCTCTCTCTGCGGTACGATTCCGCTGTCCGAAACTTTTCGGTGTCCGAAACTTTTTCGGTGATTTTCTCTCAGACTCCCTGTCTAGTATTCAGCAGATAGATGACCCTTAAGCGTGTGACCCTATAGGTTCGGTGAAGTATAGACATGACCTGGAACCCCTTCCGATCAATGATCAACATCGGAGCCGTGGACACCCATATTGACCCCTATACCCACACGAATGAATATTCGAGTGAACCTCCAGTTGAGGTGAGCTATTCCTGTTGCTTCACGATATATCACAAACACCTGAGGTGAGATTTATTGCATCCCCGTGGGCCAACACTTTGTCCACTATGCAAGTTACCTCGTTACCGGTTTTGTTCTCTTTTCTCGTTTCGTGTTCCGGCATCCCCGTGATCAAATCACAAAGTGTCTGGCCAGACGATGATGGACACCGTAACACCGAGAGGGCCCGAGTATATCTCTCCATCGTCGGAGGAGCAAATCCCAATCTCGAGCTATCAAGTTACTTAACATACTTTCCCATGAACCCGTAAGCCGCCGTAATAGCCATCCAGTTACGGATGACGTTTAACAAACCCCAAAGTTCATGAAGCAAGCATGAAGAAACTCGATACTCTCATGGCCTAAGGAATTATGCAAACATTAACTATCTCTGTGTTATAAACCATTAACTTGTGACGAATGTATCTCATAGCATAACATCAATTCGGGTCGATTCAACACAAATGTCCTTCCTGACATTGTGCCCTCAAAGTTGCTTGGCATAGACATGCCCATGATTGGGAAAACATAATCATCATGCAACACTTGAGCTAGTCTTAGAGGCACGACTAGGAATACATTTTACCGTTTATTATTCCACACGTGCATATGGGTTCTCCCCAGAGCCTTTATGGATATACAGGCTCGGGAACCACAGTAGTTATAGCATGGAACATAAACATAATTATGAACAGGGAGATAATCAATAACATTTATTATTGCCTCTAGGGCATATCTCCTACAGGGGACACCTACGATACCCCGGCAAGACCCTTAATTCATACATCAACCAAAATCCACACATAGATCGACTACGGTCAAATCCAAATGAAAATAAGATAACCCCAAATGCTAGATCCCCGATCGTCCCAACCGGGCTCGACTACTGATCATCAGGAAACGAAACATAGTAACGACCACGTTCCTCGTTGAACTCCCACTTGAGCTCGGTTGCGTCATCTGCACTGGTATCGTCGGCACCTGCAACTGTTTTGGTAGAATCTGTGAGTCATGAGGACTCAACAATCTCACACCCGCGAGATCAAGACTATTTAAGCTTATAGGAAAGGATGGTGTAATGAGGTGGAGCTGCAGCAAGCACTAAGCATATATGGTGGCTAACATACGCAAATGAGAGCGAGAAGAGAAGCAACGCAATGGTCGCGAAGCTAGAAATGATCAAGAAGTGATCCTGAAACTACTCACGTTCATACATAACTCAAGCCGTGTTCACTTCCCGGACTCCGCCGAGAAGAGACCGTCACGGCTACACACACGGTTGATGTATTTTAATTAAGTGAAGTGACAAGTTCTCTACAACCGGACATTAACAAATTCCCATCTGCCTCATAACCGCGGGCACGGCTTTCGAAAGATAATACCCTGCAGGGGTGTCCCAACTTAGCCCATTATAAGCTCTCACGGTCAACGAAGGATAAACCTTCTCCCGGGAAGGCCCGATCAGTCTCGGAATCCCGGTTTACAAGACATTTCGACAATGGTAAAACAAGACCAGCAAAGCCGCCCGATGTGCCGACAAATCCCGATAGGAGCTGCACATATCTCGTTCTCAGGGCACAACGGATGAGACATCCTATGAGTAAAACCAGGCCTCAAGTTTCCCCGAGGTGGCCCCGCAGTCTACTCGGTTCGGACCAACACTCGAAGGAGCACTGGCCCGGGGGGGGGGGGGGTTAAAATAAAGATGACCCTCGGGCTCGTGAAAACCCAAGGGAAAAAGGCTTAGGTGGCAAATGGTAAAACCAAGGTTGGGCCTTGCTGGAGGAGTTTTATTCAAGGCGAACTGTCAAGGGGGTCCCATAAATCACCAAACCGCGTAAGGAACGCAAACTCAAGGAACATAATACCGGTATGACGGAAACTAGGGCGGCAAGAGTGGAACAAAACACCAGGCATAAGGCCGAGCCTTCCACCCTTTACCAAATATATAGATGCATTAATTAAATAAGAGATATTGTGATATTCCAAAATATCCATGTTCCAACATGGAACCAACTTCAACTTCACCTGCAACTAGCAACGCTATAAGAAGGGCTGAGCAAAAGCGGTAACTTAGCCAAACAACGGTTTGCTAGGAAAAGATGGTTAGAGGATTGACATGGCAATATGGGAGGCATGATATAGCAAGTGGTAGGTAGCGCAGCATAGCAATAGAGCGAACAACTAGCAAAGCAAAGATAGAAGTGATTTTGAGGGTATGGTCATCTTGCCTGCAAGGTTCTCAGAGTTGTCGAGAGCTTGATCCTCGTAAGCGTACTCAACAGGTTCCTCGTTCACGAACTCATCTCCTGGCTCTACCCACAGCAAGAACACAAGCAATGGAACCACAATCAATCACGGGAAATGCACAAGCAACATGATGCAATACATGCATGATATGCGATGCGTATGCGTGCTCCGGAAGAAAAAGGATGGACAAGGCAGTAACTTGGCAAACCAAGTATGCCACTGGAAAGATGAGATGATTTCGGTTGAAATCGATATAAAGATCACCGGAAATGGATGCACGGTTTGCAAACGGCAAGCAAAACAAAAATGACACGATTCTGCGATTAACAGCATGATAGCACTTAGAATACATCAAGTAACTATGCTACAACACTCCAACATAGCAATAAAGCATATGGCAGTGATCTACAGGAGATGCTTGACAAAAGATGAACAATGAACTACGGCTAGATCACACCATAACAGGTTCAAACAAGCATGGCAAAAGTGCAAAAGATATCAGGTTCACAGACTTTGTGAAATTACTTGACATGGCATAAACAGCATCAGGTAGCAATGTTCAGAGCAAGCAAAACACATGCTACAGGAACTTAACGTAGCAAAACAAGGCATGCATGAAACTACTAAATGCATAGAACAAAAAGTCCCTTACTGACCATGAGCCAAAAAGGATCAGAAGATATGATGGCACCCATGTAAACACAACAAGTTTCGTTAACAGGTTTCAAACTTAGCAGAAAACAGAGCATGGCAGTAAACAGAATTATGAAGGCATCTTGGTGAGCTTGATTCACTCATCACAAAGCAATGCATGACAAAAAAAGCATACCTACAGAAATATGTCATGTTTATGAAGCTAACCATGGCAAGAGCAAGTTCATAGCATGAATGGATCAACTACAACAACCTTGGCAAAATTGAGTATCATGTTAACAATCTGCCAGGAATATTTTATAGTAAAAGTAGATCAAGATTAATACATGCTAGGCCACTCCATAATTGCAAACAGGGGCATGGATGGAGAGAGCACAACTATATCTACAAAACATCTTTACTGAACATACTCAAAATAAGCATGGATCTCACTGTAGCCACATGGATACATGGCAACAAAATAACAGCAGTCACAGACAGCAAAATTTCTAAGTCCCTGGAAACAGAAACATCACGAAGCCTAGTTTGCATGCTTGTGCTAGTCACCACATAGATCACAAAAATACATGGCATACACCTCTGTAAATATGACATGGCACAGATCAAAACACCTGTAGAGCTCATGCCCATAAGAGGCACACATCAAATGCAACAAAAATAACAAAACATCAAGTTCTGATAAGTAACAGCAGTAAACATCATATAGCACGCTTGCACCAGAGATTTGGGTATCAATATGAACTCAAACGAGCATGGCACAATGGAAAATGAAGAGCATCTCGAGACGAACATTTCGATATATCATGCGCGCAAAATGGAGCAGTATGCAATGAGATATGATACGATGAACATGAGCACATAATGTGAAAATACTTCGGGACTTGGAGAATTTCGCGGGGGGGGGGGGGGAGTCAACGTCTCCAGATCGGATCCAGGGCACGGACGTCGAGGTTCACCGGGGTAGAGGGAGACGGCGGCCGGAGCTCGGGGAGAGGGAGGAGGCCGACCGGAGGAGGGAGCGCGGCGCCGGCGGGCGGCGGCGGACGGAGCCGCGGTGACGAGGCGGCGCGGGCGACGACCGGCGGGCGGCAGCGCGGTCCGGTGGTCGGCGGCGGACGCGAGGCGGCGGGAGGCGCGGTCGCGGGCGCGGTCGCGGGCGCGGCGGCTCGCGGGGGAGCGGGCGACCCGGGCGGCGGGGGAGATGGGCCGGGAGGGCCCGATCCGGGCTCTCCGGGCCGCGGCGGCGGAGACGGCGGGGTGGACACGTGGCGGCGGCGGATTGGGCGAGGGTGGCGGCACGATCTGTCCGGCGCGGACCGGACGTGTCCGGCGCGCGGAGGGAGCGGGGCTAGGGTTTGATCTGCGCGAGAATTTCGGGGGATCACCTATTTATAGCTAGAGGGAGCTGCGGTTTTCGCCCACACGATCGTGATCGAACGACCGAGAGCATGGAGGGGTCTTAGATGGGTTATTGGGCTGTTTGGAGGGGGGTTTTGCTGCAACACACAAAAAGCCTTTGCGGTTACCCGGTTAACCGTTGGAGCACCAAACGACCTCCAAATGGAACGAAACTTGACAGGTGGTCTACCGGTGGTATACCAAGGCCACTTGGCAAGCCTCGGTCCATTCCGAGAACGTTTAACACCCGCTCACGAAAAGAGACAAGAGGGGTGCGCCGGTGCATGTGGGAGTGTCGGATTGCAAAACGGACAACGGGGAAAATGCTCGGATGCATGAGACGAACACGTATGCAAATGAGATGCACATGATGACATGATATGAAATGCATGACATGAACAAAATGCAAAACGGAAGACAAAACCCGACAACGAAGGGAATATCATAACACATAGCCGAAAATGGCAAGAGTTGGAGTTACAAATATGGAAAGTTACATCCGGGGTGTTACAACCGTTCGAACACAGCAGTCAGCCCGCCAGCTAGGCAGGCACCTGCGTGGCGATGTGCAGCTTCCAGGCCAACTCAGCAAGCACCTGCGTGGTGGCATGCAGATCTTCGTGAAGACTCTGCCACCGCACCAGCTCAGCAGCCAGCCAGCCAGCGTGGCGCTACACGCCTCGTCAGCCTAGACGCGCGTCGGAGCAAGGCAAAGCGGCGATGGACGGGACGAGCTTCCTTGCCGTCCCCGATAAAGCGAGAGGGTACGTCGGCAGCGCATTAAATGTGTCTTGTCCTACGGTGCCAGTGATAGACTTGTATACAGTACAAACTTTCCACCTCCTGTGTGCCACTGTGGCGACCCCTTTGGCTATAAAAGGAGGCCCGAGGCGTACTAAGGAAGGATTCAGACTTTTTGGACCCTGCACGCTTTTTAGCTAGTCTAAGAACACCATATAAACATAAACCAGCAGGAGTAGGGTATTACGCATCACTTGCGGCCCGAACCTGGATAAAATTCCCCCGTGTTGATCTCCCAAACCCGCTCTTTGCACAGCCCCGCGCCCGCCAACCATAGTAGGGATTCCCCATGATCCCATAGTTGTCGTTTCCCCTGACATATTTGGCGCGCCAGGTAGGGGGCACAAGCTGTGAAAATCCAGTTTGGAAGTTAGCATATCGACTTCATCATCACCATGGCCCCCAAGAAGATGGGGATCACCGCCATCGGGTCGTCCGGAGCCGGCCCGTCCGCACTAGCACGGGCAGGTGACGGGGTGGCCACGGATGGCGCTGGAGGCGCCTCCCGCGAGCATCCACGACACTCTGGCGATCGGAGCCAGGGGAGCGGCGCTGTCCGGGTCCAGGACGACGAGCCACACGCCGCTGGGCCCGAGGGCGGGGCTGTGCTGCCCATGGGCGACACAGCGACCTCTCGGACGCCCCCGCCGGCACCCGCGCCGCGGCCTTCCCAGGCCACGCGCGATGAGCAACACCGCGACGTCGGTGCCCCCGGGCGCCGCCGCGGGAAGAGTCCTTTGCGTCACCCTCAGGACGCATCGGGCCAGCGTGCGCACCGGGACGCTGGCGGAAGTGGCAGGCGACCGCGGGACCGTGATAGAGCTCCTTCTAACGTGGTTAGAAGTCAAAGCGCGTCACAGTCCATGTAGCTTTCGCCACCGCCCACGCCAACAGAAGCGTTGGCGCGCGTACAATTGCTCCTCGACTTTCCGCCCGCCGCGGAGAAGCTCGACGAGTGGAGAGCCACCATTCGAAGCCTTGTCAGCTTCACCAACAATGATGAGCCACTCCCAGCGGGACCCTCGTGCCGGTGTTCTGTCCAGCCGACGCGTGCCGGCGGTGGGAGGACCGGGGATGCTACAACCACGGTGCACTCTCCTCCCCGGCGGCCGCGACAGCAGCCGCTGGCTCACCGGGCCGACGCCCGCGACAACGTTTCTACGGTGTCATCCGACTCGCGAGCTCGCCGCGACCAACGCCAAGTCCTTCGGGAGCGAGCTCAGGAAGACGCTCGAACCACCATCGAGCGACGACGGGAGACGCGCCACCAGTCATATCAGCGTGCGGGGCCTACTATGGACCCCCCGGCGCTGGGGGGCTCCGGCGACTTGCCTTACGAGGTGGGTTGTCCAGCCTTTACACGAGAGCTGTGGCAGTTCCAGTGGCCCTCCCACCGCATGTTCAAGCCTGATTTTGGGGAAAAGTACAATGCCAAGACTCACCCGTCGGAGTTCCTCAGCATCTACACCATCGCGATGCAAGCCGCCGGGGCTTGCGACGACAAGGTGCTCGCCAACTACTTTCCGTTGGCGCTTAAGCCCAACGTCATGTCGTGGTTGATGCACCTGCCAGTGGATTCCATCTCTTCCTTGTCGGATCTGTGCCACGAGTTTGTTGGCGCCTTCACCGGAGGCCACCAAGCTCCTGGCTAGGCAAGTGAATTGCATGTCATCCCCCAGAAGGATGGCGAGTCCCTGCGTAAGTACATACAAAGATTCAGCCGTGTACAATACACCATCCCAGATGTTCATCCCGCCGCTGTCATCAGTGTGTTCCATCAGAACGTACGCAACCGCAAGATGCGTGAGGAGCTGGCGATGAACAAGGTCAAGAATGTGGCCGAACTTTATGTTTTGGCTGATAGATATGCTCGGGCTAAGGAAGGAAGGAAGTACCCCGGCGAGGACGCCGGTGCGGAAACCGACTCCACTGACGAAGACACCGCCGCCCCGACAAAGAAGGGTAGACGTCGCAACAGGAAGCACAAGGGCAAGACAGTGCTTGCCGTTGAGGGATCCGGCGACCCCGACGTTGCCAAGAAGGCCAAGGCTGATGACCCCGGCAAGGAGGTTGCCGGGTGCGCCGCTTGCCAGGCCTTGGCGGCTGCCGACAAGCCAGGAGGCTCCGACAAGCAGTACTGCAAGGTCCACCGTACCAAGGGCCATGACCTCCAGAACTGCCGACAGGTTGAGCTGCTTGCAGAAAAGCAGAAAGCTGCATATGAAAGGCGGGACAAGGAGCAGGGTCAGGATGGTGCTGAGGGGTCCGGCAAGAAGCATGGCGGCCAAGGAGGTCACCGCGGCAAAGATAATCAACAAGAGAGGCCCGCTCGGGGCCGCGATAAGAAGGAGGAAGATGATGATCATGATGGGGACGAAGAGTCCGGCGAGCACGAGTTCCAGAAACCTACAAAGGCCATGTGCGTCGACGGTGGCGCCTCGTTGCACACCTCACACCGACAACTAAAGTAGTGGGCGCGTGAGGTCACTGCGGCGGAGCCATCGTTCGATGCCCAGAGGCCACCGAAGTGGTCCCGCATGCCCATCATTTTTGACACCGAGGATCACCCTGATCGCACAACTGCGGTCGGGTGTTTGCCGTTGTTGGTTTCACCAACAATACACAACCTCAAGGTGACAAAAGTGCTGGTTGACAGTGGGGCCAGTCTGAACTTGATCTCGCCCGATGTGATCAAGAGGTTGCAGATTCCTAATGGAGATCTCGAGGAGACGGGCACGTTTCAAGGGTTCAACCTGGGAAGGAGCCAGCCAAAAGGTAAAATCACGCTGCCCGTTATGTTTGGGGGCGAGCTGAACTATAGGACGGAGAAGATCGTTTTCGATGTCGCCGAGATCCCCTTGCCATACAATGGGATCCTTGGCCGCCCAGCATTGGCCAAGTTCATGGTGGCATCACACTATGCCTACAACACATTGAAGATGCCGGGGACGCTGACCATCATCACCGTCCCCCCCGACAAGAAAGACGCGCTCATCTGCGCCGACCAACTCTACCGAGAGGCAGTTGCAGCAGCTGCCGCCAAGGCACTTGCTCCTGCCGCTGAAGCCCCGGGAAGGAAGAAGGCCGGCGAGACCCTTTCCGGCAAGACCTCTTCCGGCAAGACCTCCGGCACCCACTCCGGCAAGAGCGCCTCTCCGGAGTGCAGCGCTCCCGCCGAGGACGTGCCAAAGAGCTCCACCGGCAAGAGCAAAAAATCCAAGGCTGCACCACCGGAAACCAAGAAGGTATCCGTCAAGGAGGACGGCACGGGCGGGGCTTTTACTATAAGCTCCACCCTCGACACCAAATAGGAAAGCTCGCTCGTCGCCTTCCTGCAGGCGAATGCCGATGTGTTTGCATGGCAAGCATCCGACATCCCCGGCGTTCCCAGGGAGGTGATTGAGCACCATCTTGCTGTCTGTCCTCATGCATGACCCGTCAAGAAGAAGGTCAGGAAGCAAGCTTTGGAGCGAGAAGAGTTCATCATCAAGGAGATCAGGAAGTTGGAGGCGGCATGCCTGGTTAGAGGAGTGCTCCACCCCACGTGGTTGGCCAATCCAGTGGTGGTGCGTAAGGCAAATGGGAAATGGAGGCCGTGTATTGACTACACAGATATCAATAAAGCCTGTCCAAAGGATCATTTCCCTCTGCCACGCATCGACCAGATTGTGGACTCCACTGCCGGGTGTGACCTGCTGTCATTCCTCGATGCCTATTCAGGATACCACCAGATCTTCATGATGAAGGAACACGAAGAAAAGACCACGTTCATCACCCCATGTGGTACGTACTGTTTTGTACGAATGCCTTTCGGGTTGAAGAGCGCTGGTTCGACGTTTGCCCGAGTGATCCAAATTGATTTTGAGCCCCAACTACATAGAAATATGGAAGCTTATATGGACGACATAGTGTTCAAAACCAAGGGCAGGGCCACACTCGTGCAAGATCTAGAAGAAATGTTTGCAAACCTGCGCAAGATCAACCTCAAGCTCAACCCAGAGAAGTGCGTGTTCGGTGTCCCCTCCGGCAAACTTATTGGGTTCTTTGTGTCTCAACGCGGAATCGAAGCAAATCCCAACAAGATCAAGGCAATTGAGCATATTGAGGCGCCTGATGAGGACATGTACCTAGGGTAGGGTCGCAGGGCTGACCTAAATACCTTCCCCAAGGACATCACTCTAAAGCCAGAAGCATTCGAGGGGTACCATCACCCACTCGACCAGAAACATTTCCACTCGGAGGAATCAAGATCACTCGACCATAACAAGAAACACTCGACGGACAGAAGAACTAAAGTCACTCTACACAGCAACGGTCGAGCATTAACTCCTAGACTTAATAGCCATTTATAACACTTTATTACGGACGTTACCAGTAACGCCCCCCTCTTGATGTACCTTAAATCCCTTGTAACGTGGGCTGGCCGGAGTGCTGGCGCACTCTATATAAGCCACCCCCCTCCACATGCACAAGGGTTCGCACCCCCTGTAACACACACACATATAATCCAGTCGACCGCCTCCGGGCTCCGAGATGTAGGGCTGTTACTTCCTCCGAGAAGGGTCTGAACTCGTAAAACTCGTGTGTACAACTTCTCCATAGCTAGGATCTTGCCTCTACATCCCTACCCCCATTCTACTGTCAGACTTAGAACCACGACAGTTGGCGCCAGCGACTTGTTGGAGAAGTTGCAATTTTTTCGATCCCCATCAGCATGGTTTCAGGCGGAGGATTGGCTGAGGGCCGCGAGATCCGTCTCGGCGCGCTCGTGTTCGTCGCCGACGACTCCGCTTGGCTCCAAGAAGCTCCACTCGACGTCGAGGCGCTCCCCGTCTGCGGGGCAACGCACTTTCGCGCGTGCGTCCGCGGCGTCCTCCCGCGGCAGCCGTCGACCCAGTATCGGTTGGCTCCGGTGGCGTCTTCACTCCCTGCTGCCCGCCAGCACAAGCGTTCCGGTCGGTCGAGGCTCCAGCGGTGGGTGAGGCACGTGGTGGCTCGCCAGTCGGCCACTCCCCAAGTCGCGGCAATCGAGCCCGACGAAACTCTCTACGGCCTATTCGACTGGCTCCGTTGAGACCGCATCCGAGTGTGACAGCAGTGACCCCGCGGCGGAAGTCCTGATGGTCAACGGACCGCGCAGTCCTCCTGGCTTCCCCCGCGATGACGGTGGTGATGGCGGGGGCGATCCGTCGCGTGTCCACGAGGAGTACCGCCCGAGCCCCTCTCTTCTCAACAGAGGGAAGAGCTTCGCCGCCGTAACATGGATGCACTTCACACTCCTATCGTTGGAGAAACCCCCGAGGCCCGGGCCTTGCAGGAGGTGCGCCTGGCCAACTTGGCTGAGCGCACTCGACTGGAGAATCTCCAGCATGCACTCGACGAGAGTGCTCGGCAGCGAGTTCCTGAATCCAGTCGACGACAACTTTTTCCGCCTCCAACCCAGGTATATCGAACTCCGATCCATAATGTCACAGCTGCTGCCCGAATAGCAGAGTCGATTCAGCCTTCCCAGTCGGAGGCTAGTAGGGGTTTGATGCAGATCCGGGCTTTGCTCCGGGCGGTGGGGGAGCAGAACACAGCAGTGTCACAGTCTCGGAATAGGATTCATAGTAGATCTGTAATGGCAGACACAGTTCAGTCGGCTCACAGCCGAAGATCACCTCCAAGGCGTGAGGGACGTGGAGATCGACAAGATCAGTACAGAAACCGTGAGCAGTATGATCATCGTCGAGTACCCACGCCTCCCCCAAGGAGTGGGTCATACGCGCCTCGGCAACACGATGACAGATGCCCTCGCAGTGGTGGGCAAAGGATTCCAGTCGACCCCCGGGAGCCGGGCTTTGACGCGAGATCCATTCTCGTTCAAGGTCTGGTTGACAGGAACAAAGCACACAGAGATGGCCACGATAGAGATTACCCGACCGGCAACAGGGTGCATGTTTTAGGTCCCGAGTGTTTCAGCAGAGCCATCAGAGCAGCAGTGATTCCTCCCAACTTCAGGTTGGCGACTGGAGTCAGCAAGTTCACTGGTGAGTCCAAGCCTGACACTTGGCTTGAGGACTACCGAGTGGCTGTGCAGATTGGTGGTGGCAATGATGAAGTGGCCATGAAGCACCTTCCTCTGATGTTAGAGGGCTCGGCCAAAGCGTGGTTGAATCAGTTAGCACCTGGCAGTATTTATAGCTGGGAAGAGCTTGCCCGAGTGTTTGTCAGAACATTTGAAGGTACATGCAAACGGCCAGCAGGGCTAATAGAGCAACAGTCTTGTGTGCAGAAGTCGAATGAAACTTTGAGAGATTATATCCAGAGATGGATCACGTTGCACCACACGGTGGAGAATGTGTTTGATCACCAAGCAGTTTGTGCCTTCAAGGAAGGCATCAAGTATCAAGAATTGAATTTGAAGTTCGTTCGGACGGAGATATGTCTCTGAGTCGAATGATGGAAATTGCCACCAAGTATGCTAATGGTGAAGAGGGGGATCGGCTCCGGAGTGGCAAGCACAAAACAGTCGACAACGAAACCGGGGGAGGGAACTCCAGTCGGAAGCAGAAGCGCAAAGCCGAGCCAGCTGCTCCTGGAGAAGCCTTAGCCGTGACTCAAGGAAAGTTCAAGGGGAAGCCCAAAGGGCCATGGAACCCCAAGAAAGTAAAAGATCAAGATGGAAATGATGTGTTGGATTTACCATGCCACATTCACACCAAAAAAGATGAGGAGGGTAATCTGATTTACCCGAAACATACCACTCGACAATGTCGGCTCCTAATCTAGCAATTCCGAGAGAAACAACCCAAAGAGAAGGAGATAGAATCAGACAAAGTTGAGGATAAGGAAGAGGACGATGATGGTTACCCCCACGTCAATTCAACTCTGATGATTTTTGCTGATGTTGAGAGCAAAAGTCGACTGAAAGTCATCAACAGAGAAGTGAACATGGTCGCACCGGCGACGCCCAGTTATTTGAAGTGGTCTCAGACTGCCATTACATTCGACCAGTCTGATCACCCAACACACATAGCCACCCCTAGGAGGCAAGCGTTGGTGGTCGACCCAGTCGTCGAAGGCACTCGGTTGACTAAGGTTCTGATGGATGGTGGCAGTGGCCTTAATATACTATATGCGGAGACCTTGAAAGGAATGGGCATTCCGATGTCCAGAATCAGTGAAAGCAATATGAGTTTCCATGGAGTTATTCCTGGCAAGAAGGCCGAGTCACTCGGCCAGATCGTCCTCGATGTGGTTTTCGGTGATTCCAAGAATTACAGCAAAGAAAAGTTGACGTTTGAAGTTGTGGATTTCCAGAGTGCTTATCATGCTATTCTGGGCAGGCCGGCTTATGCACGTTTCATGGCTCGACCATGTTACGTTTACCTCAAATTGAAGATGCCTGGTCCTAAAGGAGTGATCACTATCATTGGCAATCGGAAGAAGGCAGAAGAGTGCTTCCAGAAGGGCTCAAAGATTGCCGATGCGCAAATGGCAGTAGTGGAATTGCAGGAGTATCAAAAAAATGCAGATCCAAGTGATTTGTTGCGAGCTAAGAAGCCTGCCACGGATTCAGCATTTCAGTCGCTGGTGAAACGAAGCCGATTCATATTCACCCGACCGATCCCGATGCTGCTCCGACTCACATTTCGACAACACTCGACTCCAAATAGGAAGAAGCGCTCATCCAGTTCCTCCGTGAAAACTGGGACATCTTTACATGGAAACCTTCTGACATGATGGGTGTTCCCAGGGGGCTGGCTGAGCACCGTTTGCGAGTCGACCCAAAAGTGAAACCAGTCAAAGAACATCTTCGACGGTCCGCCGTACAGAAGAGAAAAGCAATCGGTGAAGAAGTGGCTCGGCTCCTAGCAGCTGAGTTTATCCGAGAGATTTACCACTCCGAGTGGCTAGCTAATGTTGTCATGGTCCCCAAGAAGGACGACTCACTTCGCATGTGCATTGACTTCAAGCATATCAATCGGGCCTGCCTGAAAGATCACTTTCCTCTCCCCCGCATCGATCAAATAGTCGACTCGACTGCAGGGTGTGAGCGCTTGTCCTTTTTGGACGCTTATTCCGGGTATCATCAGATCCGACTGTATGGACCCAATGAGATAAAAATAGCTTTCATCACTCCATTTGGGTGCTTCTGTTATGTCACCATGCCATTCGGCCTGAAAAATGCTGGAGCCACATTCATGAGGATGATTCAGAAGTGTTTACTCACTCAAATCAGTCGGAATGTGGAAGCATACATGGATGACATTGTGGTCAAGTCACGTAAAGGTTCCAACCTGTTGGCTGACCTTGCTGAAACTTTTTCCAACCTCAGAAGGTATGATATCAAGCTTAATCCATCAAAGTGCACATTCGGAGTTCCAGGCGGAAAATTACTCGGTTTTCTCGTTTCCGAACGAGGGATCGACGCTAACCCAGAGAAAGTTGGTGCCATTCTCCGAATGAAATGCCCTGTGCGTGTGCACGATGTCCAGAAGCTTACAGGTTGTTTGGCCGCCTTAAGTCGATTCATTTCTCGCCTCGGTGAAAAGGCATTACCTCTTTACCGACTGATGAAGTAGTCTGATAAGTTCGAGTGGACTCCTGAAGCTGATGCAGCATTTGCAGAGCTCAAAGCCCTGCTTTCCACCCAGCCGGTGCTTGCTGCCCCAATCAGCAAAGAGCCTTTACTGCTTTACATTGCAACCAATGGACAAGTCGTCAGTACAGTACTTACGGTCGAGCGGGAAGAAGAAGGAAAGCCTGTAAAGTTCAGTGCCCAGTATATTATGTTTCTGAAGTTTTGACTCCATCAAAGCAAAGATATCCACATTATCAGAAGCTTGTTTATGGGATTTATATGACCACGAAGAAGGTTGCACATTATTTCTCTGACCACTCCATTACAGTCGTCAGCGACGCTCCATTATCAGAGATTCTGAACAACAAAGATGCAACTGGTCGAGTGGCAAAGTGGGCGATTGAACTCCTTCCCTTGGATATTAAGTTTGAGGCAAAGAAAGCTATCAAGTCCCAAGCAATAGCAGATTTCCTTGCCGAGTGGATAGAACAGCAACTGCCGACTCAAGTCCACTCGGAGCACTGGACCATGTTCTTTGATGGTTCCAAGATGCTGAATGGTTCCGGTGCTGGGGTGGTACTGGTATCCCCCCGAGGAGACAAGCTCAGATATGTTCTCCAGATTCACTTTGATTCCTCCAATAACGAAGTAGAATATGAAGCACTCTTATATGAGTTACGTATGGCCATCTCACTCGGCGTCCGTCGCCTCATGGTCTACGGCGACTCAGATTTGGTAGTCAATCAAGTGATGAAGGAGTGGGACGTCAGAAGCCCAGCTATGACCGGTCATTGCAATGCGGTGAGGAAGTTGGAAAAGAAGTTTGAGGGGTTAGAGCTCCATCATATACACCGACTGAGAAATCAAGCAGCCGATGATTTGGCAAAGATAGGTTCCAAGAGGGAAACCATTCCCAGCAACGTGTTTTTGGAACACATTCATACACCTTCAGTTCATGAAGATCCTTTTACTGAAGAGCCCCCGCAGCCTAAGAGTGCCACAGATCCAACTGAAGTCGAAGTCCCAGCCATGGTCGACCTGATCATGGAGGTTTTGGTCATCACTCCCGACTGGACAATGCCATACATTGCATATATCCTTAGGAAGGAACTCCCAGAGGATGAAGAAGAGGCTCGATAGATCGTCCGTCGATCCAAGGCCTTTACTGTGATAAGAGGACAACTGTTCAGGGAAAGCGTAACCGGAGTCAGCCAGAAATGCATAACACCAGAAGAAGGTCGAGTGATCCTCAACGACATCCACTCAGGGACCTGTGGTCACCATGCGTCCTCTCGGACCATTGTGGCCAAAGCATACCGAGCTGGATTTTATTGGCCGCGAGCAAATGAAATGGCGAAAGATATAGTCGATAAATGTGAAGGCTGCCAGTTTTACTCCAATATGCCCCACAAGCCTGCGTCAGCCCTGAAGACGATTCCACTCGTCTGGCCCTTTGCTTTTTGGGGATTGGATATGGTTGGACCCCTGAGGACTAGTAGGAGCGGGTTCACTCATGTGCTTGTAGCAGTCGACAAGTTTACCAAATGGATTGAAGCCAAGCCTATCAAGAATCTTGAAGCCAGTACTGCCGTCAGCTTAATCAAAGAATTGACATTCAGATACGGATTTCCGCACAACATCATCACTGACAACGGGTCAAATTTTGATTCTGATGAGTTCAGAGCCTTCTGTGCTTCCCAAGGCACACGAGTCGACTATGCTTCAGTCGCCCATCCCCAGTCGAATGGACAAGCAGAAAGAGCAAATGGCTTGATTCTCAAAGGACTGAAACCCCGACTGATGCGTGATCTCAAGCACGCAGCAGGCGCCTAGGTCGATGAACTTCCATCAGTTCTTTGGGGATTGAGGACAACTCCCAATCGGTCGACTGGCCGAACTCCATTCGAGTGACTTGCTTCACAATGCACCCCGAGTCGAGCTCTTCTCTGAAGATGAAGCAGAACAGGCCCGGCAGGACACAGTCGATCTCCTAGAGGAGGAAAGAGAGATGGCCTTAATCCGGTCGACCATTTATCAGCAAGACTTGCGTCGATTCCACGCCAGAAACGTGAGGGGCCGAGCCTTTCAAGAGGGAGACTAGGTTCTTCGAGTGGATCAGCAGAAACCACACAAGCTCGCCCCTGCTTGGGAAGGTCCCTTCATTGTCACCAGAGTTCTCCACAATGGAGCATACCATCTTTACAATGTCGAGCATCAGAAAGACGAGCCACGGGCTTGGAACGCGGAGCTGCTCCGCCCCTTTTATACTTAAGTACTCATTCAGATGAGATGTAATAAGAAATACCTTTGTAGTTTGTTCATCAAAGACAAGAGCTTTACAGTCTTCCTAAATGGTTGTTGTTTCTTTTGTTTGCGTTTGAAATCCCCCAGTGGGTGACTTTGCCGCGAATCTGTTTTGCCTAAGTTTGAAAAATCCTACCGAGTAATGAGCAAGCCTCTCACTCGGGGGCTTAGCCGCGAATCCGTTTTGCCTAAGTTTGAAAAATCCTACCGAGTGGTGAGCAAGCCTCTCACTCGGGGGCCTAGCTGCAGTCCAGTACTCGCCTAAGTTTGAAAAATCATACCGAGTGATGAGCAAGCCTCTCACTCGGGGGCTTAGCTGCAGTCCAGTACTCGCCTAAGTTTGAAAAATCCTACCGAGTGGTGAGCAAGCCTCTCACTCGGGGGCTTGGCTGCAGTCCAGTACTCGCCTAAGTTTGAAAAATCCTACCGAGTGATGAGCAAGCCTCTCACTCGGGGGCTTAGCTGTAGTCTAGTACTCGCCTAAGTTTGAAAAATCCCATCGAGTGGTGAGCAACCCTCTCACTCGGGGGCTTAACCACAGTCCAGTACTCGCCTAAGTTTGAAAAATCCTACCGAGTGGTGAGCAAGCCTCTCACTTGGGGGCTTAGCTGCAGTCCAGTACTCGCCTAAGTTTGAAAAATCCTACCGAGTGGTGAGCAACCCTCTCACTCGGGGGCTTAGCTGCAGTCCAGTACTCGCCTAAGTTTGAAAAATCCTACCGAGTGGCGAGCAACCCTCTCACTCGGGGGCTTAGCTGCAGTCCAGTACTCGCCTAAGTTTGAAAAATCCTACCGAGTGGCGAGCAACCCTCCCACTCGGGGGCTTAGCTGCAGTCCAGTACTCGCCCAAGTTTGAAAAATCCTACCGAGTGGTGAGCAACCCTCTCACTCGGGGGCTTAGCTGCAGTCCAGTACTCGCCTAAGTTTGAAAAATCCTACCGAGTGGTGAGCAACCCTCTCACTCGGGGGCTTAGCTGCAGTCTAGTACTCGCCTAAGTTTGAAAAATCCTACCGAGTGGTGAGCAAGCCCCTCACCCGGGGGCTTAGCTGCAGTCCAGTACTCGCCTAAGTTTGAAAAATCCTACCGAGTGGTGAGCAACCCTCTCACTCGGGGGCTTAGCTGCAGTCCAGTACTCGCCTAAGTTTGAAAAATCCTACCGAGTGGCGAGCAACCCTCCCACTCGGGGGCTTAGCTGCAGTCCAGTACTCGCCTAAGTTTTTAAAATCCTACCGAGTGGTGAGCAACCCTCTCACTCGGGGGCTTAGCTGCAGTCCAGTACTCGCCTAAGTTTGAAAAATCCTACCGAGGGGTGAGCAACCCTCTCACTCGGGGTTTTAGCTGCAGTCCAGTACTCACCTAAGTTTGAAAAATCCTACCGAGTGGTGAGCAACCCTCTCACTCGGGGGCTTAGCTGCAGTCTAGTACTCGCCTAAGTTTGAAAAATCCTACCGAGTGGTGAGCAACCTTCTCACTCGGGGGCTTAGCTGCAGTCCAGTACTCGCCTAAGTTTGAAAAATCCTACCGAGTGGTGAGCAACCCTCCCACTCGGGGGCTTAGATGCAGTCCAGTACTCGCCTAAGTTTGAAAAATCCTACCGAGTGGCGAGCAACCCTCCCACTCGGGGGCTTAGCTGCAGTCCAGTGCTCGCCTAAGTTTGAAAAATCTTACCGAGTGGTGAGCAACCCTCCCACTCGGGGGCTTAGCTGCAATCCAGTACTCGCCTAAGTTTGAAAAATCCTACCGAGTGGTGAGCAACCCTCCCACTCGGGGGCTTAGCTGCAGTCTAGTACTCACCTAAGTTCGAAGTCCATCCCCACTCGTAAGGACGACGAGGTGCAGGTCGGCTGCAACCTTCTCCTTCAGAGCTGCGCCACAAGTACGACATGCGCTCTATCCCTATCCGCAAGGATGACGAGGTGCAGGTCGACTGCAACCTTCTCCTTCGGAGCTGCGCCATAAGTACAACGTGCGCTCCACCCTTATCCGCAAGGATGACGAGGTGCGGGTCGACTGGAGCATCAACCTCAGAGCTGCATCTCAAGCACAAAGATTGTTCCGTGTGAAGAACAAATTCCACTCGAAGACAAATACAAGCATATTCAGAGATAAATCAAGTTCAGATAAATCCCAAAGTTCAAGACCACGGATCAAAGTACTCGGGCATTCAGCTCGAAGCAGTTTAACGGTTACAAAATCACTCGGCATTCCGAGGCAAATTTAAGGCAGAGCATAAAAGTTTGTTCACTCCGCAGGAGGAGGGCTGGCAGGCTCGACGAATTCGTCCAGGTCGATCCCGTCAGCAATCTGAGTGGCAGCAGCAATGAAAGTCTCCATGAAGGACTGGAAGTCGTGCCTTTTGGTGTTAGCAACTTTAATCGCCGCCAGCTTCTCTGCCCGAGCTTCTCGACAGTGGATGCGAACCAGAGATAGAGCCACATCAGCGCCGCACCGGGCAGACGACTTCTTCCATTCTTCAATTCGACTGGGAGCTTCATTGAGCCGAGCCATCATAGACTCGAGGTCATTCTGAAGTGTTGCCATGGGCCAGAGAGCTGTGCCAATCCGCGACATCGCGACTTTTAGTCGGGCGAGATAATCGACAACACCAGTGATGCGGGATTCCAGTCGGAGCACGTTCATGGCAGCTTCATCCTTCACTGGAGAATTGATGGGGTCCAAGCTTGGTTCAATTCGCCCGGTCTCTTCCTCGAAGTCCCGGCAAAACTCTGCATACTCAATTCAAGGGTAAGCCAATGATCATATGTCGAGTCGACAAGAACAAACCAGTCGGATCAAAGGAAACACCTTCAAGCATGACGAACAACTTCTTAGCAAGGCTTCCCAGATAACTCTCCAGATCGTTCCTCTTGTGGGAAATACCCTCCATCTTCTTGTTCAGATTTTCCTTGTCCTTCTTCAGGCGAGTCGCTTCCTTATTGGCTTCGTCAAGGGCAGTTTTCAGCCTGGAGTTTTCTTCCTCCAACTTGCCGACTGAAGCCAACTTCTGTTCACCGAGCGCGGTTTTCTCATCAGCTTTTTTCTGCGCGGCCGCAAGATCTTGATCCTTTTTCGCCAGAGCGTGGTTCAGTTTCTCTGAAATAAATAATGTTGGATTCACAAAAAGCAGAATGAAATCCGGTTCAGGGAAAACTCAGTTGACAGGTCTTCCTTACCAGCGGCGTCATCCTTGGCTTTCTGCAGTTCTGTCTTGGCTAGCTCCAGATTGAGGTTGAGCTGAATCTGCTGCTTCTCCAGGTCAGCAAAACGAGCTCCAAGATCACAAGATTTCTGCAACGAAAGAACAGGTCAGTCGACTGGTGAAAAGATTGGTTATTTCGGAGAGGTAAAAGGATAAAGCCAACAAATTCTAAGACTACTGCCGAGTCAAACATCCAACAGTAGTCTCGGGGACTACACCCAGTGGGTGCACTTAGCATACCCCCACTGGTTCAGTTTACACTCGACAAGGCCTGTCCAGCACGAGTGCAAAAAAAACCCACCGATTCAAAGTTCCACTCGACATGGCCCGACCAGACCGAGTGAAGAAATTCAAATTCTGATGCTCAGACCATAGCCGACTGCCTGCAGTCAATTATGGTCTCGGGGACTACACCCAGTGGGTGCACTCAGCGTGCCCCCACTGGTCAAAAGATCTACACCCAGCGGGTGCACTCAGCGTGCCCCCACTGGTTCAAAGTTCCACTCGACCTGGCCCGACCAGTCCGAGTGAAGAAAATCAAATTCTGATGCTCAGACCATAGTCGACTGCCCGCAGTCGATTATGGTCTCGGGGACTACACCCAGTGGGTGCACTCAGCATGCCCCCACTGGTCAAAAGATTCAATTGACAACAACATTATCAGCTCAAAGTGCGAATCTGTTCAGTGACAAATCAAAACACCCAGTGGGTGTACAGATGCAAGGCGCAGACAGATGCAAAGATTCTTGGAAAGAAAGTTTTCAGGTACCATATCCTAACAGAACAAGCCAGAAGAGTCAGTCGACGATCTACTAACCTGGACGTTACTCTGGAGAGCGGAGCTGGCATCATAAACAGCTTGGCTGGCTTCCCGCACCATCTTCATCTTCTCCATCATAATGCCCGCCTGGCGTATAGCCTCTTTTGCAGCACCCACTTGGTCCTCTGGGACGTGATGTGTAGCAAAAAGTGAAGGTGGATCAGTGGGAGTCTATGCAGCTGATGAGGAAGGCCGAGCACTCGACAGCTGTATAGCGAAGGAGACGGAAGTCCGATTGGCATCGCCGGCGTCCTGAATTACCGGTTCCGCCACCAGTGCCGATTGAAGCGTCTTGCCAGCGGACGTTTTCCTGTTTCTTCTCCCCAAGGGCCTCTGTGGCTCGTCCTCATCGTCGTCGGGGAGGTCAATGATGTTGAGGGCTGTAAAAAGATCAGTCACCAAAGTTTCATCACCCGATTGGATATAGCACAGTTCAATCGACAAATCGAAGACAAAATCACGAGGATTGTACCCGGATTGGAGGTCACCGCATCTTCCATTTCCTCATCCTCGTTCTTATAAGCAGAGGTCCCAGAGGTAGAGGCACTGCCAGTTTCAAGATTCATTCGGTCAAACCAAGGGAAAAATAAACAACACAGAATGTCGAGTAAAAGCGAAAGAAGAACACTCACGCAGAAGCAACAGGAACGTCAATTTTGATTCTCGGCAGCGCCTTCCGAGTCTTCTGCACTACAACCTTGGACTGCTTTGGAGCTTTTTTCAGTTGGTGCCGGAGAGGACGTCCGAGGACGCTTTGACGACTGCCCAGTCTGAACGGTCGCCTTTCACGGGCGCTCGCCGGGTCGTGAGCAAGTTTGGATCGCCTTTCCCTGCGGGGAGGAGAGTCGACCTCTTCTTCGTCACTCGGGTCGTCGCTCTCCTCGTCCCCCTCTCTGTCGGAATGCCACTCGCCGCTTTCACCTCCGCTTGCCTCCCCCTCCGGCTCCTGCTCCTGCTCTCCGTTGGGCATCGAATACATTTCAGTAAGGGCCTAGAAGAAAACAAGCAAGACAAAGTCAGTCGGTGAAGCATAAACAGTTGCATGTTAAATCAAGATGACACTCGGTAATTCAGAATCGGACCTTGTCTGGTTCGTAGGATTGGTCAAGTGGAGGGATTCTCCTGGCTCCTCTGGGGTTATCCTTGTTGCCAATGATACTCCTCAACCACTTCTCCACCGTATCCTCGTCGACTTCTTCTGGGTGCACCTGAGTGGAATCTTCAATGCCCGAATACATCCACATCGGATGGTCGTGGGCTTGAAGTGGCTGAATGCGTTGTCTGAGGACGACTTCCAGCAGATCCATTCCAGTTACACCCTCACGGATGAGATATACCACTCGCTCAACCATCACTTTCACCTCCGCTTTCTCCCCTGGAGTCAATTTCAAGGCGGAGGGCTTCTCTACGCGAGCCATAGAAAAAGGAGGAAGTCCGGTCAACTAACTTGGAGTCGGCTGGTCTTTGCAGTAAAACCAGGTCGACTGCCATCCTCGTACTGACTCAGGAAGAGTTATGGCTGGGAAAGAGCTCTTACCCCTCATCTGAATCCCAAGACCCCCACACATCTGGATCACTTGAGTCCTCTCGTCACTCAGGTTAGCCTTTTTGACCGACTGGGAGCGACACGTGAAAATGTGTTTGAAGAGACCCCAGTGTGGTTGACAACCCAAGAAGTTTTCGCA
The DNA here is from genome assembly GCF_018294505.1 of Triticum aestivum. Taxonomy (NCBI): domain Eukaryota; kingdom Viridiplantae; phylum Streptophyta; class Magnoliopsida; order Poales; family Poaceae; genus Triticum; species Triticum aestivum. The sequence goes on along the minus strand of NC_057802.1, from coordinate 81,697,722 downwards.
CAGAGACACGAAAGCAGCAAGATATATGATGGTGTTGGGGGTAAAGTGATGAAGTTGTGCTCCAAAGAAATTCAAGAAAGCCCTGAAAAAAGGATGCGGAGGTAGAGAAAATCCACGGTCGATGTGAGTGGCAAGGAGGACGCACTCACCCTCCCGCGGTCGAGGTTCGGTCTCATCCTCCGGGAGCCGTGCCGATCCGTGAGGAATCAGCCCCTCCTCCGCCAGATTGTCGAGGTCGTCCTGGCTGATCGTCGACCGGATCCAGTCGCCCTGGATCCAGCCGCGCGGCAAATCGGACCGCGACGAGGATCCACCCCGGCTGGACGTTTTCCCCTTCGCCTTTGCCGTCGCCTTCTTCGCGCGCTCCAGAGCCACCGTCTTTTCTTTCCCCATCGCCACGGGCGGAGCTCGAACAGAGCGACGACGCTGGGGCAGGAGCAGGCGCAGTGGGGGAAACTGAGAAGGGAGAAGAAGAATGAGGACGCACTGTTCAAAAACCCCGGTCCGGCGCCTTATATGGGGTTGCTTCCGAGTGACTGACCTATAGGCCCGGGCAATCTTATCAAATCCCGCAACAGTCGCGCGCGTGATACGTGGCAAAAAAGGCGGCGCAGGAATCGAGGCGGCCTTGCCTTATCCAGCCCGATTACTGCGGCCTCCTCCGCCCCGCGCGCTTCCCAAAATTCGAATCCCGCGAGATCCGCGGGCAGCAAAACAACTTGTCAGACGGAAGATCTCCACCACATTAGCACTCAGACCTCTTCCAGCAAAAGTTCACTCGACAAAATCAGGAATGGATCAAGGCGACTGAAAAAGAAGTTGGTGTCACCACCTCGGTTCGTTGATCCAAAATAAGACACACCCGAAGCGCGAAAAATGAGTCGGAAGTATTTTCAACTCCTTCTCCACTCAAACCCTAATCCATTCGGGGGCTAATGATGATGACATGTACCTAGGGTAGGGTCGCAGGCCTGACCTAAATACCTTCCCCAAGGACATCACTCTAAAGCCAAAAGCATTCAAGGGGTACCATCACCCACTCGACCAGAAACATTTCCACTCGGAGGAATCAAGATCACTCGACCATTCAAAACAATCGATGATTATGCATCTCAGTGATTCACATGTCAGAGCCAATATTTACTTCACAATTAAAGAGTAAAGAAAAGTCGATCGATGCTGCTGACAGCAAAGGGCGTCCCATTCGAAAATATCAAACACATGTCTTCTTGCTAACATCAATGAGCAAAATTTGACAAGGTTGTCCCATTCCAAAATATCAAATGCGTGTCTTTTTGCACACATCAATGAGCAAACCACTACAAAAAAAAGACACATCCGTGACATTTTGGCCTAAACGATTTTTTTCCTGTCATGCTTATGACACTTCTATGATGATAATTGTGACAAAACCCGGTATCTTCATAGATGTGGTGGGCTCCTACTTCTATGACAAAAAATCATGATAGAAAATGGGCTTTTCGTCCTAGGCGGGCCGGGAAAGCAGCTGCATGACATTCTTTGGGCCGTCCATGACGGAAAAAATCATGGTAGAAACGAGGGCGAGGAAAATATCGCGGAGTTCCCGGCTATGGTGGGTGGTCGGGGCCGAATGATGCACTGTGGTTTGCGCATTTCTCTCGTGTATGCGTGTGTGTGTGAGGCGTTGGCTAACTGAACCCGAGCGATCGCACGTTACTGAACCCGAGCGATCGATCCCTTAGCTGTTAACTGAACCCGAGAAATTCCTTCGTTGCTGTTGCTAACTGAACCCGAGCGAACGATCACTGCTGCTGCTTACTGAAGCCGATCGAGCCCCCGTGCGAGACGTAGCAAGACGGTGTATTGCCTCTCGATGAACAATGTCTGTTGCTACCGTGCGCGCGGTACGTAGAACGAGTCGAGACGTGGTGAGTCGAGCCGGTTGGTTGGCTGTGGTTGAACAGTTCCCGGTGGGGGTTGGATGAACAGGACCCGTGGTAGTAGGTTGTTGCCGCTGGATGAACAGAACCCCGAGGAGGCCGCCGCACCCCAGCTGGTTGGGGGTGGATGAACATGACCCCGTGGAGGCTCTATGAACATTAGCCGGTGGAGGCTGGATGAACAGTAGCCGTAGATGAACAGTAGCCCGTGGAGGCTGGAGGAGGTCGACGGTGGATGAACAGTAGCCCGTGGAGGCTGGAGCGAGGCAGTAGACGGTGGATGAACAGGACCCCGTTTCGATCGTAGGCGCTCCAACACTAGTCCGTTTCCTCCGTTTTGCGGTACGCCACACCCCTCCTGATCAACAGGACCCTGTTTCGACCGTAGGCACTCAAACACAAGTTCGTTTCCTCCGTTTTGCAGTACGCCAGACCCCTCCCGATGAACAGGATCCCATTTCGACCGTGGCCGGTCAAACAGAAGGCCGTTTCCTCCGTTCTGCGGTATGCCTGACCCCGTTTCGGCTGTTCCGTCCAAGCCGGTTGGCTCCCGTTGAACAGGACGCATCCCGATGAATGGGACGCTGTTTCTCCGTTGTGACCCAGCCGGTTCGCTGCCTGATGAACAGGACCCCGTTGCTGCTGTCCGTTGCCTCTCCATGTACACAAGCCTTGGCCGTCCGTATATATGCGCGAGTACGCGCTCGAGACCCCGCCTGTATGTACGTATGTGGCCGTATTTTTTGCCCTATGGCTGTACATACGTGTACATGACTTAAACGGGACTGCGTGAACTGCTATGTCGGGTGCTCTACAATGACACGTGCCGCTACTTACTCGACCACGATTCATACTTTCAGAGAGACTGATCGACGAGTATGTACGTACACGTTTGCGACTAGACAGACAACGCTACGTACGCTTTGACCAGTTGGGTCCCAGCGGTCAGGGAGGATAAGGACGCACTTTCTTGCGTGCGAAGATATAGCTGGTCGATCCCAGCTGTCAGGGGAGGAATCATTTTTATTTTGCGAGTAATAAGGAGGCACTTCCTTGTGTTCGAAGATGTAGCTGGTGGGTCCAGCTGTCAGCCTCACCGCCTAAAGTCCTCTTCCGATGGCTGTCCTTCGTTGACCACATTGACCATGCTGCACCGAGAGCACCAAGGTGGTGGACAACGGTGAGGCCTAGGAAGGGAACGACGCGGAACCGGGGAAGACGCGACAGTGGATGCCCACGCGGAGGGGAGTACGTGGGTTGACTGCTTCGGCTGCGGTGTGAGGTTGCCATCGCCGGAGAATAACAGGAGGTGTGGGTGAGTATAGAGGGATGGCATGGCCAGCGGTGGCAGCACAGCCGGACACGGGAGGCAGGAGCAGGCGGCACGGCCGGCGCTGGTTTGGGCAGCTGGAGCAACAAGACCAGAGGTTGAAGAAGCACGATGGCCGTTGGTGGACATCGTACGGTCACTGCAACTAGAATCATTTATATTGACTAAGTTGACAAAGCCCTTGGTACGTGTCAACTTAGTAGTCCCACAGGTCAGCCTCCGAAATGGTGCGCCCCAAATGTCAGGGGGAGGAATCATTTTTTGGGTGGCTGAAGCAAGAATATCTGAAATTGAAGAAGAAGCATGACATCCGTTGAATGGACATCCAACGGCCACTCCTGCTAGAACCGTGTGTTAACTATAAGTTGACAAAGCCTTGCGTACGCGTCAACTTAGTAGGCCCACAAGTGTGTGGAAGAGAACATGTAGCCCATTTGCGATTTGTAAGAATGTACATCCCATTTTTGAAATCTAATGGAATTTACTACAGCCCATTTACAGTTTGTTAAAATTACAACCCATTTTCTAGCTAGTACAATGATTAATAATTTCAACCAACCGCTCAAAACATAATTCAATAAAATTTCCCACATTTTGATGGGATCCGAAATATTTTCATCCCGAAATTCCTAGTCAGATTAAATATAATTTCAAAATAAATTTGTATTATGTAAAAATCCAACGAAATATTGCGCGCGCAACAAGTAATGAAATTAAAATTTTCAAAATCCAAAAATAATAATTTTAAACTAATTACGTGTTTGGTGCATTCTTTTATAGTTACAGCCCAGTTTTTATAATTACATCCCATTTATTATTTCTTAAAGCCCATTTTCTTGTTAAGCCTAATGCATCCCTCCTAGAAAAGATTTGCTGCCCAGCGGGGCGGAGAATAACAAGTCGACCTTGCGTGGGTATTCCTCAAAAAAAAGTATAGCTGGGCTAGCCAGTTTTAGCTTGAAAAAAATTAATATCTGGGCTGGATATCTGGCCTGGGCTAGACGGGCCACAGCCCGCCCAGTTGATACCCTGCTCTCCTCTGAACAACAAAAAAAACATCGCTGAAGAAAAACTCTGCTCACACCTTAAAAACACAAATACTGCTCTAGCTGCTAGGTCCCAGCTGTCGGCCGCTCCTTGTGCAATTCTCTCGTTTATTGAATACATAGGTTGACAATGGTGTGGGACCGTGATGTCAGCAAACCAGGAGGAAGCAAAAGAAGTTGTAGTTGTATATAATAAGGAGGCACTTGCGTACGTGCGACTATGGCCCTGGTGGGTCCCCACTGTCATCCTCTCCAAGTAAAGTCATCTCCTCATTCCTCATGTCCGTTGACCATGTTGAGAACGCGAGGTGGCGGCGCCACGGCGAGCGCAACAACTCGAAGGACGACAAAGAGGGCCTAGCAGGCCCTAAGGATGGTCTGATACAGCGCCCGCTGCTCATTTAGGAAGCCAGGATCATAGGGCCACATGTCCGCGATGGCATGGTCATTCGCTTGTTCGCCGGTGCTCGTTGAGGAGACGAAGGTTGCAACACAGGTCCTCCTGGGCTGGTAGCTCTTCTACCTTTATTGTGTCGAAGTGTGGCCGCACCTGCTCTAGGGTGAACACGGCATGAACCGGCTTGGGCAGTGGCGCCGGCTCCTGGTCACTAGCTACATCCATCGTCTGATTGTCGTCGCTCAGCTCGGCAAGCTCGCTGGCGAGCCAGCATGTCCGGCTGCTTGACCGACCCGCTGCCAAGCACGAGTCTGACCGCCCTGGCCCACTGATACGTCTCCATTGTATCTACTTTTCCAAACACTTTTGCCCTTGTTTTGGACTCTAACTTGCATGATTTGAATGGAACTAACCCGGACTGACGCTGTTTTTAGCAGAATTGCCATGGTGTTATTTCTGTGCAGAAACAAAAGTTCTCGGAATGACCTGAAACTTCACGGAGATTATTTTTGGAAATAATAAAAAATACTGGCGAAAGAATCAAGGCCAGGGGGCCCACACCCTTTCCACGAGGGTGGGGGGTGCGCCCCCCCGCCTCATGGGCCCCCTGGAGCTCCACCGACCTCAACTCCAACTCCATATATTCGTGTTCGGGGAGAAAAAAATCAGAGAAAAGATTCATCGCGTTTTACGATACGGAGCCGCCGCCAAGCCCTAAACTCTCTCGGGAGGGCTGATCTGGAGTCCGTTCGGGGCTCCGAAGAGGGGAATCCGTCACTGTCGTCATCATCAAGCATCCTCCATCACCAATTTCATGATGCTCACCGCCGTGCGTGAGTAATTCCATCGTAGGCTTGCTAGACGGTGATGGGTTGGATGAGATTTATCATGTAATCGAGTTAGTTTTGTTAGGGTTTGATCCCTAGTATCCACTATGTTCTGAGATTGATGTTGCTATGACTTTGCTATGCTTAATGCTTGTCACTAGGGCCCGAGTGCCATGATTTCAGATCTGAACCTATTATGTTATCATGAATATATGTGAGTTCTTCATCCTATCTTGCAAGTCTATAGTCACCTACTATGTGTTATGATCCGGCAACCTCGAAGTGACAATAATCGGGACCACTCCCGGTGATGACCGTAGTTTGAGGAGTTAATGTATTCACTATGTGTTAATGCTTTGGTCCGGTACTCTATTAAGGAGGCCTTAATATCCCTTAGTTTCCGCTAGGACCCCGCTGCCACGGGAAGGTAGGACAAAAGATGCCATGCAAGTTCATTTCCATAAGCACGTATGACTATATTCAGAATACATGCCTACATTACATTGATGAATTGGAGCTAGTTCTGTGTCACCCTATGTTATGACTGTTACATGATGAACCACATTCGGCATAATTCTCCATCACCGATCCAATGCCTACGAGCTTTTCACATATTGTTCTTTGCTTATTTACTTTTCCATTGCTACCGTTACAATTACTACAAAACCCAAAAATATTAGTTTTGCTACCGTTACCGTTACTCCATACTACTTTGCTACTAAATACTTTGCTGCAGATATTAAGTTATCCAGGTGTGGTTGAATTGACAACTCAACTGCTAATACTTGAGAATATTCTTTGGCTCCCCTTGTGTCGAATCTATAAATTTGGGTTGAATACTCTACCCTAAAAAACTGTTGCGATCCCCTATACTTGTGGGTTATCAAGACTATTTTCTGGCGCCGTTGCCGGGGAGCATAGCTCTATTCTTTGAGTCACTTGGGATTTATATCTGCTGGTCACTATGAAGAACTTGAAAGACGAGAAAACAAAAATTTATCCCTCAACTACGAGGGGAGGTAAGGAACTGCCATCTAGCTCTGCACTTGATTCACCTTCTGTTTTGAGTAAGCTTACGACACCTAAACCTGCTTTTGCTATTAATTCTGATATGTCGCATGTTATTGATGATGCCACTTCTGCTATGCATGATACTTATGATGAAACTACTTCTATGCTTAATACTACTGTGCCACTTGGTGAATTTCTTGATGAACAACTTGCTAGGGCTAGAGAGAATGAAATTATTGAAACTGATAATATTGATGAAAGTGATGATGAAGATTCTCCCCCTAGATATGAATTGCCTGTTGTGCCTGAGGGTTATGTTATGGATGAAGAAACTGCTAGAGACTTTCTTTCTTGCAATGATAGAAGTGATCTTAAGAAATTATTAGCTAAGCTGAAACAAAAATCTCTGAATGCTAGAATGAAATATGATCCTGCTTATGCTACTTCACCTGTTTTTGTTACTGATAAGGATTATGAATTCTCTGTTGATCCTGATATAATTACTCTGGTTGAATCTGATCCTTTTTATGGCTATGAATCTGAAACTGTTGTGGCACATCTTACTAAATTAAATGATATAGCCACCCTGTTCACTAATGATGAGAAAACTCGCTACTATAGTATCCTTAAAATATTTCCGTTCTCATTAAAGGGTGATGCTAAGATATGGTTTAATTCTCTTGATCCTGGTTGTGTGCGTAGTCCCCCGGATATGATTTATTACTTCTCTACTAAATATTTCCCTGCTCATAAGAAACAAGCTGCTTTAAGGGAAATATATAATTTTGTGAAAATTGAAGAAGAGAGTCTCCCACAAGCTTGGGGGAGGCTTCTCCAATTACTTAACGCTTTGCCTGATCATCCTCTCAAGAAAAATGAAATACTTGATATCTTTTATAATGGACTAACCGATGCTTCCAGAGACCACCTGGATAGTTGTGCTGGTTGTGTTTTCAGGGAAAGAACACCAGATGAAGCTGAAATTCTATTGAATAATATGTTGACCAATGAAAATAATTGGACACTTCCTGAACCAACTCCTAAGCCAACTCCGAAGAAAAGGGGTGTTCTATTTCTCAGTCCTGAAGATATGCAAGAGGCAAAGAAATCTATGAAAGAAAAAGGTATTAAAGTTGAAGATGTTAAGAATTTACCTCCTATTGAAGAAATACATGGTCTTAATTTACCGCCTGTTGAAGAAATATATGATCTTAATTCATCACCTATTGAAGAATCACATGGTCTTAATTTACCGCCTGTTGAAGAAATACATGGTCTTGATAACCCGACACAGGTAGTAAAGGTTAATTCTCTCTATAGATATGATAAAGCTGAAATCCCTCCTACTAAGTTTGCTAGCCAATGTTTGGATGAGTTTGATAATTTTATGGTTAAGCAAGAAAACTTCAATGCTTATTTTGGTAGAGAATTAAAACGCAATGCTTATATGATTGAACACTTGAGTGATTATATGTCTAGGGTTAAAGGTGAACTTAAACTCATTAGTAAACATGCTTCTATGGTTACCACTCAAGTAGAACAAGTACTTAAAGCTCAGAATGATTTGCTCAATGAATTGAATAGTAAGAATAATGACTATGCTGTTAGAGTGGCTACTAGAACTGGTAAAATGACTCAGGAAACTTTGTATCCTGAAGGCCACCCTAAGAGAATTGAGCAGGATTCTCAGAGAAATGATATTGATGCACCTAGTCCTTCTAAAAAGAAGAAAAAGAAAAATGATAGGACTTTGCATGCTTCTAGTGAACCTGTTGTAGACACACCTGAGAATCCCAATGATATTTCTATTTCTGATGCTGAAACACAATCTGGTGATGAACATGAACCTAGTGACAATGTTAATGACAATGTTCATGTTGATGCTCAACCTAGCAATGATAATGATGTAGAAATTGAACCTGCTGTTGATCTTGATAACCCACAATCAAAGAATCAACGTTATGATAAGAGAGACTTTGTTGCTAGGAAACACGGTAAAGAAAGGGAGCCATGGGTTCAGAAACCCATGCCTTTTCCTCCCAAACCATCCAAGAAAAAGGATGATGAGGATTTTGAGCGCTTTGCTGAAATGATTAGACCTATCTTCTTGCGTATGCGTTTGACTGATATGCTCAAAATGAATCCTTATGCTAAGTACATGAAAGAAATTGTTACTAATAAAAGGAAGATACCGGAAGCTGAAATTTTCACCATGCTTGCTAATTACACTTTCAAGGGTGGAATACCTAAGAAACTAGGAGATCCAGGAGTACCAACTATACCATGCTCAATTAAAAGAAACTATGTTAAAACTGCTTTATGTGATCTTGGATCCGGTGTTAGTGTTATGCCTCTCTCTTTATATCGTAGACTTGATTTGAATAAGTTGACACCTACTGAAATATCTTTGCAGATGGCTGATAAATCAACTGCTATACTTGTCTGCATTTGCGAGGATGTGCCTGTTGTGGTTGCAAATGTTACTATTTTAACGGACTTTGTTATTCTTGATATTCCCGAGGACGATAGTATGTCTATTATTCTTGGAAGACCTTTTTTGAATACTGCAGGGGCTGTTATTGATTGCAACAAAGGCAATGTCACTTTCCATGTTAATGGTAATGAGCATACAGTACACTTTCCGAGGAAACAACCTCAAGTTCATAGTATCAATTCTATTGGAAAAATTCCATCGATTATTTTTGGAGGTTTTGAATTTCCTCTACCTACTGTCAAGAAGAAATATGATATTCTTATTATTGGGGATGTGCATATCCCCGTTGAGGTAACATAGTGTTATTCGAAATTTCTCCGGTTCCATGTTATTCGGAATGAGTTTGTTAACAAGACCTGATCAACCTTGTTAGTGGATTCCTTTTGATGAGCATGAGATGGATGAAGTTAGAAAGCACAACCTTCTGTACCCTTCTTTTACTTTTAGTTATTTAGTTGAAATAAAGTAAAAATAGTATTTTTCTGTCAGTTTTCTGAATTATCCGTGCAATAAAAAATACCCCGAAAATAAAAGTTCTCCAAATGCCCCAAAAATGAAATATGATTTTTTCTGGAATATTTGAGAATATTTGGCACTGAGAACACATCAGGGGGAGCTGGCACCTGGCCACGAGGGTCCAGGGCGCGCCCACCCCCTGGGCGCGCCCCCTGCCTCGTGGGCCCATGGTGGCTCCCCTCCACTTATTCCTGCACCCACACACTCCTTCTTCCTCCCAAAAAAATCGCCAATCAGCTCAAGCACGAGTTCTAGCTCATTTTGCTGCGATTTTTGATCTCCTTGCTGAAAGCACCTCTCACAAAACTACTTTGGGGGATTGTTCCTTGGTATGTGACTCCTCCAATGGTCCAATTAGTTTTTTTTCTAGTGCTTTATTCATTGAAAATTTGTGCTGCCTAGGTGACCATGTTCTTGAGCTTGCATGTCAAATTTATATGGTTCCAAGTAGTTCTAATGCATGATATAGTCTCTAGGCACTTGTAGGAGTAGTTGCTATCAATTTTGTTGAGCTTGGTTCACTTTTTTTTTGAAGTTACTAAAAATTTCAGAAATTTTTCAGAGGAAGAAATATGTTTAGGAAAATGTACCAAAGTGGCCCTTCAAGGAAGCAAGGACCCAGGCTCGCAATGCGCGATGCCGACAATGAACCACCAAGGGACGCTCAAGTGCGGGATTGTGAATGGCCTTCAAGGGACTTCATGGATCGAGCAGGAATCAAGGAAGAATTTAACGCATATGTGCGTAATGCTGAGCTTGTGAGCTTCGAGGCAGATAAGTGCCGTCAGTACCACTATCTCACCAATTCCTTTGTGAGGAGGTTTGAATTTTCATCATCACGCAATTCTCAAACTGTCCTGTTTGATCTTTATGAAAATTCTTATACTATGGATTTAGAGGGTTTTAAAATTGCTTGCAAACTTCCAGAATGGGGTAGTCCTAATGAACCTCGCAAATATGAATTTAGAGATTTTCTTGCTAGTATAACTGTGGGGGAATGTAGAGACATAGCACAAGCTACCATTGGGAGCATTCATTTTCCCGCTATACATTATTTTGCTCTCTTCATAGGTAGGTGCATAAATGGTAAGGATGAAGCATGTCACATGTGTGTCCCTGACCTCAGTGTTCTCAGGAGTGCTGTATTAGGAGATAAACATTATAATTTGGGAGCCATTGTTGCACGTAGGTTGCATAATAATAGATTTAATGGAGATTCCTTTGGTGGAATTTATGCAACCCGTTTAGCTAATTTTCTTAATATACCCATACGTGAGTATGATATTGAGTTGCCTCCTATTCATTTAGATTATGAGGCTATGGTTCGTCATTGTTTTGTTGAGAGGAACGATCAGTTCCTCCAGTACTGACTAATCTTTGACAGACGACGCACCTATCACGTCGCTCTCCCTGCTCCTACTTTCTTTGACTTTCAGGCGAAGGGGAAATATTTCATAACCAGGGAGGAGGCGAACGAGTACGAGAGGAGGGTTGAGATAGCTCGCCTCCAAGCTGCAGCCCACGATGCGATAACTGCTGCATCTCAGTACGACCCCAACTATAACTTTGGATATCCGCCAGGCCAGCCGTGGCAATAGACCAACTTAGGCCAAAAAGCCTAAGCTTGGGGGAGTACGTATTTCTCACCGACATTACATTTATGTTCACACTCATGCTAGTTGTCGGTGCTCATACTTTTTCACTGTAATATCCATGCTAGTTTATTTTCCCTTTTTCTGCTTTCTTCTTGTGTGTTTGAAAAACCTTAAGAAAACCAAAAAAAATTAGTAGTAGCTTTTAGCTAGTTTACTTTCTTGCTGTAGTAGTAATAATTAAAAGAAAACCCAAAAATATTTCCTGTTCTTCTTTTGCTTGTTGGGAGCTTTCCCGTGTAAATAGTTTTATTTCTTTTCTTTTCTTTGGGGGTCGATAGGAGAAGACCGTAATAAAATTGTTGAAGTGGCTCTTATATGCATTATTGTTGATTTAACCAAGAGCCCATATTGTCTTGTCTTCTCCTGTTTATTGAATGCTCGCAGATTCCAGCTTAGTCCAATGCACGTGCACTATTATTATTATTCACATCATTCGGTCGTGCAAGTGAAAGGCAATTATGACGATATAAGATGAACTGATTGAGATGAGAGAAGCTGGTATGAACACGACCTCTCTTGTTTTTGTAAATATGATTAGTTCATCATTCCTGATTCAGCCTATTATGAATAAACATGTTTTCAATGACAATTAGAGATTATAGTTGCTTATGCCATGCTTAACTAGATAGGAGTTTATAATGGTTTACCTTGCGTGCCAACATGCTATTAAAATGGTTGTGATGTGGTATGATGGGGTGGTATCCTCCTTTGAATGATTCACGTGACTTGACTTGGCACATGTTCAAGCATGTAGTTGAAACAAAATCAACATAGCCTTCATGATATTTATGTTCATGGTGGATTATATCCTACTCATGCTTGCACTTAATGTTTATTAATTTTAATGCATGTTCATGACTGTTGTCGCTGTCTAGTTGGTCGCTACCCATTCTTTTGCTAGCCTTCACTTGTACTAAGCGGGAATACTGCTTGTGCATCCAATCCCTTAAACCCCAAAGTTATTCCATATGAGTCCACCATACCTTCCTATATGCGGTATCTACCTGCCGTTCCAAGTAAATTTGTATGTGCCAAACTCTAAACCTTCAAATGAAATTCTGTTTTGTATGCTCGAATAGCTCATGTATCAACTAGGGTTGTCCGTATCTTCCATGTTAGGCGGGTTATTCTCAAGAGGAGTGGACTCCACTCCTCACTCACGAGAAAATGGCTGGTCACGGGATGCCCAGTCCCATGCTCTAAGCAAATCAAATCAAAATAATTGCAAACAAAACTCCCCCGGGACTGTTGTTAGTTGGAGGCACTCGTTGTTTCGAGCAAGCCATGGATTGATGCTTGTTGGTGGAGGGGGAGTATAAACTTTACCATTCTGTTTGGGAACCGCTTATAATGTGTGTAGCATGGAAGATATCACCATCTCTTGGTTGTTATGTTGACAATGAAAGTATACCGCTCAAAATATTATTTATCTCTATTTTAAAACCGAGCTCTGGCACCTCTACAAATCCCCGCTTCCCTCTGCGAAGGGCCTATCTATTTACTTTTATGTTGAGTCATCACCCTCTTATTAAAAAGCACCAGCTGGAGAGCACCGCTGTCATTTGCATTCATTACTGTTAATTTATATTGGGTATGACTATGATTGGATCTCTTTTACCATGAATTACAATGTCTAGTCAGTCCTTGATCTTTAAAGGTGCTCTGCATTTATGTTTTGCGGTCTCAGAAAGGGCTAGCGAGATACCATCTTGTTATATCATATTATGATTGTTTTGAGAAAGTGTTTTCATCCGAGATTTAATATTATTGCTCGCTAGTCGATTATGCCATTGACATGAGTAAGCATGGGACCTAAGTGTTATTGTGGATATGGTTAGTTCATAATCTTTGCTGAAAACTTGAATGTTGGCTTTACATATTTACAACAACAAGAGCAAACAGAGTTTGTAAAAGTTTTTCTTTATCACTTTTAGTTTATCAACTGAATTGCTTGAGGACAAGCACATGTTTAAGCTTGGGGGAGTTGATACGTCTCCGTCGTATCTACTTTTCCAAACACTTTTGCCCTTGTTTTGGACTCTAACTTGCATGATTTGAATGGAACTAACCCGGACTGACGCTGTTTTCAGCAGAATTGCCATGGTGTTATTTATGTGCAAAAAAAAAGTTCTCAGAATGACCTGAAACTTCACGGAGATTATTTTTGGAAATAATAAAAAATACCGGCGAAAGAATCAAGGCCAGATGAGGGAGTCCTGGACTAAGGGGTCCTCGGGCGTCCGACCTATTATCCTTTGGGCTGGACTGATGGGCTATGAAGACATGAAGACCGAAGACTGTACTTGTGTCCGGATTGGACTCTACTTGGCGTGGAAGGCAAGCTTGGCAACCGACTATGTAGATTCCCTCTGATGTAACCGACTCCATGTAAACCTAGATCTCTCTGGTGTCTATATAAACCGGAGAGCGTAGTCCGGATAGATATATACACATTACCATAGTCATACAGGCTAGACTTCTAGGGTTTAGCCATTATGATCTCGTGGTAGATCAACTCTTGTAACACTCATATTCATCAAGATCAATCAAGTAGGAAGTAGGGTATTACCTCCATAGAGAGGGCCCGAACCTGGGTAAACATCGTGTCCCCCATCTCCTGTTACCATCGACCCTAGACGCACAGTTCGGGACCCCCTACCCGAGATCCGCCGGTTTTGATACCAACATTGGTGCTTTCATTGAGAGTTCCACTATGCCGTCGACGAAAGGTTCGTTGGCCCCTTCAATCGTCGGCAGTGACGCTGTCCAAGGAGGAACCTTCCTCCCCGGACAGATCTTCGTATTCGGCGGCTTCGTACTGCGGGCCAACTCCCTTGGCCATCTGGAGCAGATCGACAGCTACGCCCCTGGCCGTCAGGTCAGATTTGGGAGCTTGAACTACGTCGCGGACATCCGTGGAGACTTGATCTTCAACGGATTTGAAACCGCGGCCACCACGCCCCTTCACCCCGATGAGCATGGCCTAAACCTGTCATCGGGCCCCATCCAGGAGATAGCTCCTGCAACAACTCCGGCCTTAGATCTGAATCAGATCGAGTCATCCGAAGATGGGAAGCTCAACCCTGTCACAGAGGCTGTTGATCCAACGGCGTTGGAGCCGCACACGGATTCTACTTCATATGATATCTGCATCAACGGAACCCCGGACTCATCTCCGGTGACAAGTTCCGAACCCTGCGAGTCCGCGGATGCCGAACTCAATCGGTTATCGATCTTCAAGTTCAGCGCCGCAAATGTGTTCCAACACTCGCCCATGGGCGACGTGCTAAATTCACTAAAAAACCTATCCCTGGCAGGCGACTCGCCGCCGAACTATGTTCGGTTCGAACTTGCGGTGGATGATGGAGAATTTTGCTTCCCACCCACCACCCACTTCATAGCCACTGTCGAAGACCCAACCAACACGCTTGGCCCCAGCTCCGAAGACATCGATGGTATGGACGACGATGAGTGGCAAGGCCAGAACTCACTACCCGCTAGACGCGGGATGGCCACTTCATGGTACGACGTGTGTATGGTAGACACACCCAACGATGCTCTCGACGATGACAAGGAGGACCCAAGCAAAGATAAACCTCCTGGTACACAGTCTGAACATCGGCGCGCCCGATGCCGCTCTAAGTCACGTCGCTCAAGAGAAAACAATACTAGCACTGGAGAAGATAACACTCTGGACAATGAAGGCCCTGTCGAGGTAGGATCCGAACAAGAGGAACAGGAAGGAGGGCAAGACAGCCCTGATGAACATGCCACATATGGCGACTCGGATAATAACAATTATCTCCTACTCTCCGGTGAAGAAGAGACCCTCGGCAACGAGGATTTTATCGTGCCTAAGGAACCTCTCGAACAGGAGCGCTTTAAATGCCGGCTCATAGCTACTGCAAGGAGCCTAAGGAAGAAGCAGCTACAGCTTCAAGCGAGCCAAGAATTGCTCAAAGATAGATGGACCGAGGTCCTGGCCGCCGAAGAATACGGCCTTAGCAGCCCAGACATAAGCCACCCCAAGAGTAGGTGGCTCCCTCAATACGATGGCAGGGCGTTGGAGCCCACACCACCATCGAATAATGCATTAGGCCGACCACAGTTCGGTCCGGATAAAGCAGCAGCCCAAGCAAAGCACCATACCAACCCATCCGGCCGTCAAAACAAAACAAAACAGCTCGGGGGAATACTCGCGACATCCAACAAGACCTGGAGGATAGAACAGGACACACAAAATCAGTATACAGATCGCGGGGACATGCCCCGACCGGTGATGAGGGTTACCTATTCGGACACAACAGAGCCGACCACGCCCGGTCCAAACACCGTAAACGGAGTCCGCCAGAGGTGCTTCATAGTGTGGCCCAACATAGAGGAGCCGCACACCCTCTCTGCTTCACTGACGAGGTAATGGAGCATGAATTTCCAGACGGGTTTAAACCCATTAACATCGAATCATACGATGGAACAACATATCCCGCGGTATGTTTTGAGGATTACCTCCTTCCACATGGCTCGCGGAGGTGACCTTCACGCCATTAAATACCTACCTCTCAAGCTTAAAGGGCTGGCTCGGTACTGGCTAAACAGTTTGCCAGAAAATTCTATTAGCAACTGGGAAGATTTGGAAGACGCCTTTCAAGACAACTTCCAAGGAACATATGTCCGGCCACTAGATGCCGATGACTTAAGTCATATTGTCCAGGAGCCCGGCGAGTCAGCCAGGGAGCTCTGGACTAGGTTCTTAGTAAAAAAGAACCAAATTGTCGACTGTCCGGATGCAGAAGCCCTCGCGGCCTTCAAACGTAGCGTCCGGGATGAATGGCTAGCGCGTCACCTCGGCCAGGAAGGACCCAAATCCATGACAGCCCTTACCGCTCTAATGACTCGCTTTTGTGCGGGAGAAGACAAATGGCTCGCTCGTAAAAGCAACAACGCCAGTGACCCGGGCACTTCCAAAATCCGGGACGGCAACTGTAAGCCACGACGAACTGAACACAACAGTCGCAATAATACTAAAAGATTACGCGACACAACGGTCAACGCCAGATTTCACAATCTGAAACCCGGTCAACGGAAGAAGCCACTAAAGGCAAACCAGGATGGACCATCCACCCTCGGCAGGATATTGGACCGACCTTGTCAGATTCACGATCACCCTGATAAGCTAGCTAATCATACCAACAGAAACTGTTGGGTCCTCAAGCAGGCAGGCAAGCTTAACGCCGATCACAAGGGGAGGAGGCCCCAGGCGATAAAGACGACGGAGCGGCTCGCCAGCCGAACACCAGGGGCCAGAAACAGTTTCCCTCGGAAGTTCGATCACTCCCGGAACGGAAATAGCAGTTCGGTTTCCGCCACCCACCTAACATACTGGCAAGATTTACACCACGCGTACATCACCACGCACTCAGGATACCATGGGCATCGGCGGAAGGACAATACAGACAACCCTGCAAGCATTCCCGTAACATTTTTATCTGTTTTTCTTATTTTTCTATATCATCTCTTAAGAACATGTGACCAACAGGACATCATCTACAACAGACTCTATCAGAGTTCGGATCCGTACACTCACCTAAGGGGCTACTTCCGTTAAGGATTCCCCTCCCCGAGGACGGGCGGCGCAGACGTGCAACAGGAGGTCCAAAATAACTTTTTGTAGACCGCACTCTTTATTCCGAGCCTGTACTATGCCCTTTTTCCTCTGTTCCCGACCTCGAGCATGTCAAATAGCCGGGTTTGTGGTTTCTTTTTTTATATATACATAAATCTATCATTGGCATATTGCTCCGCTCCCAGTAAACCTCGTTCGAACTAATCTTTCATACTCTTTCAACAATGAGTACGACCTCAACGGCTGCTTTACAAATGCACCTCGGCATACCCTGCCAGGGGCTCGGTATGGGAACGAATGAGTTGCCAGCAAAAGTCCGAACAGCTCTATAGCGCACTTCGGCGTCGGAAGTTTGGCCTTATATGCATCAGCTCCGAATCATTGTCTTGGGTCAATAGTTGGGTTGCCCGGCTCCTGTGCTTGCTACCCTACGTTCCGTTCTATCGGCTAGGGTAGTAAAGGGAGAACTACTGCGATTGTGCCCTGGTCTAAACCGGATGAGCACCTCAGTAGAGAAAGCCGAAAACTGACTGTCATGATGCGGTGAGAGCTGGTCAACCACATGATGACTTCTTGGAATCCTTAGCGATTCTCCGTGTCACATGAGGGATCTTTTTCAGATCAAATATGTAAGGCACTATACGCCGCATACATACTAGGGGCTATGTCGTAGTCCCACCATAAAACTCCTATGGCTAAGTGGAAGTGTTAACGCCTTATAGTCCGATTGCCTGGTTCGCTGCATTATCACCTCCTTCACGGACCAAGACGTTGGATAAAGAGTGATTAAATGCTTTTCCGAACACCCCCGTACTTCCTACGAGGGGGCTGAAGCCAACGACTAGAAAACTTTCAGATTATATTGAAACGGCCGCACAGGAGGAATTCAAGCTTTTGAGCAAAAATATAAAATAGATCAATTATAAAATTGTCTTTTACAATTCTAATACACCTCACTCGAACATTATGTTCTTCGAGCATTGACCCTCTATCAGGCGGGCGGCTTCCAGGACGTCTTCAAAATAATGCTCCGGCTCACTACGGTCCTTGCCCTTGGGCGGACTCTTCGCCGCAACATCGACGGCCTTCATCTTACCCCAGAACGTCTTGACTCGAGCAAAGGCCATCCGTGCACCTTCAATGCACGCCGACCGCTTCGCAGCATCGATACGCGACACCGCATCAACAAGACGCCGCACCAGGCCAAAGTAGCTCTTTGGAACAGGCTCATTCGGCCACAACCGTATTATGACGTTCTTCATGGCGTCGCCGGATATCCTATGAAGCTTGGCCCATTGGGACATCTGTTCATTCAGCAACAGAGGGCGCTTTGATGCGCCAAATTGTGACCAGAAAAGCTTCTCCGTGCATACCCCTCTTGTGCTTGGTAAAACTGCGCCGCATCGAAAGAACT
Source organism: Triticum aestivum (assembly GCF_018294505.1). Classification (NCBI taxonomy): domain Eukaryota; kingdom Viridiplantae; phylum Streptophyta; class Magnoliopsida; order Poales; family Poaceae; genus Triticum; species Triticum aestivum. The sequence goes on along the minus strand of NC_057802.1, from coordinate 81,679,487 downwards.
CTTCGGCAAGTCCAAAAATTCAGCTGGAGAACTCCAGACCTGGTTCAGCTGAGCATAGTCCGGATCGCCAAACTTAGTCTGAAGCAAAAAGGGCTTACCGGCCGCTATATCCTTAGCTTGCTGAATCCCTTCAAGAGCTGCCCTAGATTCAGACCGAGCTTCACTCGCATCTCGTACGGCCTTATCAAGTTCAGCCATTTTGGCTTTATTCTCCTTCTCAAGGTATTCACAGCGGCTGGCAGTATTCTTTAATTAAGCGCTAGTGCGGATATTCTCTCCTCATTTGGGCGCCGAGCTGCTTGTTCGGCTCTTAGCTCAGCCGATGCCTTCTCGGTAGCCGCATCACTACACTGGGCCTGCTCCTTGGCCCAGGCTAGCTCCGCCCGAAGAGCTTCAACGACTGCAGCACCATCTGCACTCATGCACATTTCATATAAAACTCTTTTCGGCGTCAGGCCTAAATAACAAACACATTGGTGTAAGGAACGCTTGAAATACATACCTTGCGAGTCGTCAAGACGCCTGTTGATCAATGCAATGTCATCTTCCGCAATATCCAGCTTTCCCTGCAGTTCGACCACTTCCGTATTTCGGGTAGCTGCAGGAGGAGAGACAGCCTGTATTCCAAGTTAAATGAAGGTTAGTACCTGAGCACATCTTTTCGATCCTTCGATTGCTTCCTTCAGAAGGCATCCCGAGTCTCAGGGGCTACTGCATATACAACAGGTGCATTCTGTCAATATTATTCAATTGGCAAAACTACATCACAAACCTCAAAACCTCTTAGAAGGCTCGAGAAGGCCTCGTTCAATCCGCTCTTCGCGGATAGAACCCTTTCGACCACCGTAACCATCAAGGCACGGTGCTCCTCTGAAATGGACGCTTTTCGCAGCATGTCCATCAGCATTTCTGGCGCTCCGGAGTCTTCGGAAACCGCTGCCAAAGTACGGCAATCCTTTGAAGGAATCCGTTTACTCGCCTCTAGAATCGTCTTCGGCTGTAAACCGGACGGTTCGGGGCCGTCATTCTTGATTCCCGAACCCTGAGTGACAGAGGCACCACCTTCGGGTAACGCCTTCTTCATTTCTTGCACTACTTGACGATCGGGAGGAGCCCTTCGGGACAACACCTCGGTATCATCCCCCATGTTGGGCGAGGAGGCCGGAGAAGACGTGTCACTCTCCATCATATCCGAAAGAAGGTCTGCCAAGGAGGACGACGATTGAGAAACACCAGGCGTTAACCTGCGTGGATGTACATATGTCGGATGATTACTTCATTAATAGGAAAAGAATGAGGTACGTTTAAAAGTGCCCCAGCTTCACTTACGGTTTGGCCAGAGGTTAGTCCTCGTCATAAAGCCCTACAGCAACATCGCTCGCCCGGCCCGAGCCCCCGACGATGGCATTTTTCCTCTCTTGGAAGGCTTCCCCTCCTGATCTTCGGAAGCGGCCCTCTTTTTGCCATGGAGGGTTCCCTCTGCACCTTTGCCCTTGGACAAAGGGGTTTTGGTTTCCCCGAACATAGCGTCTAATTCATCCTCAGGGCGGGTATCACATCTGGGCTCCCTGCTCTCGCCCCCCTCTGCGGACACCTGGTATGGTGTCGGAATCAGCATTCTCGTCAGCAGGGCGGTTGCAGAGTCTTCGGGAAGGGGCGCCGAACACCAGATTAACACCGCTTTCTTTATCCAGTCCTGTATAAGGACGGATTGTTCAGTATCTTGTCAAGAGATGCTTGAATGGAAGGTGTTTGGAGATTGAATACTTATCGCAGTGTCCGGATGATTGCAGTCAAGGCCAACGTCTTCGGTGGTGTCCAACCATTGCTCTCTTTCCCCGAAATACAATTTCCACATTCCTTCATGCGTGGTGCCGAAGAAGTGTTGAAGTGTCCGCCGCCCTTCTGGATTAAACTCCCACATATGGAGAGGCCACTGCAGACATGGCAGGGTCCGGCGGACTAGCATTACTTGAACGACGTTGACAAGATCGATGCTCTTCTCGGTAAGGCTTCGGATGCGACTTTGCAGAGTCTGCACTTCATTGACGGATCCCCAGTCCAATCCCTTATTGACCCATGAAGCAAGCTGAATTGGAGGGCTGGGTCGGAACGCAGGCGTAGCCGCCCACTTGGAGCCTCATGGCTCGTTGATGTAAAAGCACCCCTGCTGCCATAGGTCGGAAGACTTGGCAAAAGATCCTTCAAACCAAACCGCGCTGGCGAGCCTGCCTATTATGATGCTGCCGCACTCTGCCTGCTCCTCCTCTATCACCTGCGGCCTCACGTCAAAGGTCTTGAGCCACAAACCAAAGTGTGGAGGAGTTCAGAGGAAGGCCTCACACGTGACGATAAATGTCGAGATGAGGAGAATAGAGTTCGGGGCCAGATCATGAAAATCTAGCCCATAGTAGAACATGAGCCCCCGGACGAAGGGGTTAAGCGCAAACCCTAACCCGTGGAGGAAGTGGGATGCAAATGTTACCCTCTCTCCGGATTTGGGGGTAGGAATAACCTGCCCCTTTGCAGGAAGCCGATGAAGGATTTCTGGGGTCAGATACCTCGCCGCGCGGAGCTTTGGGATATCCACCTCCGTGACAGAAGAAGCAACCCACCGGCCTGGACGGCTGGATCCGGACATGATTGGGGCTGGTGGAGATTGGAACCCGAGGGTTAGAACTTGAGGTGGCAGGGGTTGAGGAAGAAACAAGTGCAAAAGAAAAAGACAAGACTGGGTCCCTATATAAAGACCCCAAATATTGAGCGTCTCCACCTGGGTCTCAAAACTTACCTATCCCCAAAGAGTTGTGCCCAGGGGACGGTTGGGCTACCCACGCCTGCATTAATGAAAATCCCGTGAATAAAGGGGACACAATCTCTGCCTTGACAAGATGTGCCAGTAAAACCGCGCCCCGAGACATGGGGCGACGTGCTAGCCAACAGTTGGAAATAGTAAACGGGTAGGCGTGATACGATGTCATAAACAGTTGTCAGCAAATTGGACTAGTGGAATATTGTATTCTCTGCAATTATATGCACGGGTCCGGATATACTTACTACATCCGAAGACTATTCTGGAGTTCGGAAGGAGGGAACCCGCCTTGCAATGCCGAAGACAAATCTGCGCGTCGGACTCCTCGTCATTGAAGCCAGGTTCAGGGGCTACTGAGGGAGTCCTGGACTACGGGGTCCTCGGGCGTCCGGCCTATTATCCTTTGGGCCGGACTGATGGGCTGTGAAGACATGAAGACCGAAGACTGTACATGTGTCTGGATTGGACTCTACTTGGTGTGGAAGGCAAGCTTGGCAACCGACTATGTAGATTCCCTCTGATGTAACCGACTCCATGTAAACCTAGATCTCTCCGGTGTCTATATAAACCGGAGAGCGTAGTCCGGATAGATATATACACATTACCATAGTCATACAGGCTAGACTTCTAGGGTTTAGCCATTACGATCTCGTGGTAGATCAACTCTTGTAACACTCATATTCATCAAGATCAAGCAAGCAGGAAGTAGGGTATTACCTCCATAGAGAGGGCCCGAACCTGGGTAAACATCGTGTCCCCCGTCTCCTGTTACCATCGACCCTAGACGCACAGTTCGGGACCCCCTACCCGAGATCCGCCGGTTTTGACACCGACACCAGGGGGCCCACACCGTTTCCACGAGGGTGGGGGGCGCGCCCCCTGCCTCGTGGGCCCCCTGGAGCTCCACCAACCTCAACTCCAACTCCATATATTCGTGTTTGGGGAGAAAAAAATCAGAGAGAAAGATTCATCATGTTTTACGATACAGAGCCGCCGCCAAGCCCTAAACTCTCTCGGGAGGGCTGATCTGGAGTCTGTTCGGGGCTCCGGAGAGGGGAATCCGTCGCCGTCGTCATCATCAACCATCCTCCATCACCAATTTCATGATGCTCACCGCCGTACGTGAGTAATTCCATCGTAGGCTTGCTGGACGGTGATGGGTTGGATGAGATTTATCATGTAATCGAGTTAGTTTTGTTAGGGTTTGATCCCTAGTATCCACTATGTTCTGAGATTGATGTTGCTATGACTTTGCTATGCTTAATGCTTGTCACTAGGGCCCGAATACCATGATTTCAGATCTGAACCTATTATGTTTTCATGAATATGTGTGAGTTCTTGATCCTATCTTGCAAGTCTATAGTCACCTACTATGTGTTATGATCCGGCAACCCCGAAGTGACAATAATCGGGACCACTCCCGGTGATGACCGTAGTTTGAGGAGTTCATGTATTCACTACGTGTTAATGCTTTGGTCCGGTACTCTATTAAAAGGAGGCCTTAATATCCCTTAGTTTCCTCTAGGACCCCGCTGCCACGGGAGGGTAGGACAAAAGATGTCATGCAAGTTCTTTTCCATAAGCACGTATGACTATATTCAGAATACATGCCTACATTACATTGATGAATTGGAGCTAGTTCTGTGTCACCCTATGTTATGACTGTTACATGATGAACCACATCCGGCATAATTCTCCATCACCGATCCAATGCCTACGAGCTTTTCACATATTGTTCTTTGCTTATTTACTTTTCCATTGCTACTGTTACAATTACTACAAACCCCAAAAATATTACTTTTGCTACCGTTACCATTACTTCCATACTACTTTGCTACTAAATACTTTGCTGCAGATATTAAGTTATCCAGGTGTGGTTGAATTGACAACTCAACTGCTAATACTTGAGAATATTCTTTGGCTACCCTTGTGTCGAATCAATAAATTTGGGTTGAATACTCTACCCTCGAAAACTGTTGTGATCCCCTATACTTGTGGGTTATCACCCACCCAGACCACCTCCCTCGCTCGTGCGCGCTTTTCGCCAGAAACGGTCAGCGCCGCCCGCGCCACTTCTCGGTGCACGCGATTCTTCCGCCTTCAAACGACACAAGTGCCGTCCCTCTGTCTTTCGCCCACATTAATAATACGTGGTTGCCGAGGCAGTTACTCTAGCGCCACCCGCCCGTCCCTCCGCCACCCACCATTGCTATATAAACTGTTGCGCCGGCCATAGCCGCAGTCATCTGCCTCCGTTCCCTTTCTCCTGTCCACACCACTCCCACCATGGCTTCCTCACACTCCAGCGCTCTTCGGGACGGGCATACGATGGACAAGAAGGAGATGGAAGCCATTGCTGCTGACTGGCAGCTGGAGGATGACGACGTCCCAATGGAGAACATGGTAGTCGACGATCCCGCGCCAAACCCCTCCTCCGCGCCATTCTTGCGTGTGCATTGCACCATGACCATCGGCGAGGACCGTGCGTAATACATGGACATGGTGAGGCAAAAGCGTGAGGAGTAGTTCCGGGAGGCACATGCCGACGCTGCCTACAACCACCATGTCCTCCGGGAGCACCTGCAGGCGGAGGAGTAGATCGTCGCGCAGCGGGCGGAGCAGGAGGCGCTTCTCGAGTCGTACCGCTCCGCCAGCGAGAGCCGCCTCGCGCACTGGTGGTACCGCTTGCGGGTGGCGGAGGTTGCAGCCGCCTACAAAGAGGGCGATGAAGCGAGCGAGGCGCTGTTTGGTGAGACCGACGACGAGGCGGAGGACAATGCCGGCTCCGCCGAGGCCCCGCCACGCCAACAACGAGGCAGAGGACACCGCTGGCTCCGCTGAGGCCCCGCCCGGCCGGCATCGAGTTGGCCCTGCTCCGCCGAGGCCTCGCCCCGCCAACAACGAGGCAGAGGACATCGCCGGCTCCGCCGAGGCCCTGCCCTGCCGGCAAGGAGGGGGAGGATTTCCCCCGCTCCGCCGAGGCGCCGCCCCACCAGCAACGACACAAAGGACATCGCCGGCTCCATCGGGGCCCCGCCCTGCTGCCAACGAGGCCGCGACACACAGAAAACAGGGAAGAGTAGAACATGGTAGGTCGCCGCCGCTCGGGTCCAAGTAAGGCCACCGCTGCTACCCTCCAGTTGAAGCCAAGCTTGGCGGGTTGAACAGCGAGGGCCGATTAGCTTCTTGGTGGCGACATGGAGTCGCAGAGCTGTGTGCTGGAGAATAAGCTTCCGTTCGGCTCAGCCAGACTCGGGAAATGGGCGCCAGAGATCATAGCTTCAGTTAATTAATTATACCTCCAGCGCCCCCTTTTTAGTTGAAGAATGTATGAAATGTAATGAAATCCGACATTTTTATATGAAATCCGGCCGTGGATGAACGAATCTAGTTCGATTAGTTCGAATTCTTGTATCACTAGCATTGATGCAAAATAATACGCACTAGCATTATTCCCAGGATGCACGGTGATCACCTCGTTTGCAGCTGTTTCACACGTACAAAAAGTTTGAGCAGCTTTTTAGCGTGCCTGTACATTCCAATCAAACTCACAGGACTGGCAATTCATAGAGAACTAGCAAGATGCCCATGCGTTGCACGGAACATTAAGATGCATTTGTATGAGTAGTTTATCTTGTGAGAGAAAAGGATGACCGAGGGAAGGCCTTATTTGCAAATGTGGAGAGGGGTGTGGGCATCTTTTTGCAAAATTGCCATAGTTTTCTTCCTATCCATCAGATATAAATCGGACGGCCTACATTGTAGGATGGCAGGCACACCGTCATCACCAACTCTATTTTTTTATAAGAGTAGATAGATAGATAGATAGAGATCGAGATATCCAAAACAATCGATGATTATGCATCTCAGTGATTCACATGTCAGAGCCAATATTTACTTCACAACTAAAGACTAAAGAAAAATCAATCAATGCTGCTGACAGCAAAGGGCATCCCATTAGAAAACATCAAACACATGTCTTCTTGCTAATAACATCAATGAGCAAAATTTGACAAGGTTGTCCCATTCCAAAATATCAAATGCGTGTCTTTTTGCATACATCAATGAGCAAACTTTGACAAGGTTTTCCCACCATTCCAAAATATCATATGCCTATGATTGTGGAATGGGCGGGGTTTGCCATCAGTTCAGACATTGACATGGCACCTCATGCTAAATAAACCAGCTATTCTTTTTGTGCAGTTCCACCAAATCAACCAAATTTCGCGCGTAGTTTGTATGATTTTGCCTTTATATGTTGCAACGCCTTGAACATATAGGCACCTACTTTCTTGTAGCTAATTTTGTGGCTGGAGGTGGAAACGAATGATTCAAGAACATTCGATGTATTGTGCATGATGAAGTATAATGGGCACGAACCATCAGAAAATTTTGTGCAGTTCCCATTGAAATTAAGCTGAGCACCCCTGTTTGCATAAATACAAAAAAAATTATTAGTAAAGCAAACTATATTATGAATTTACATTTTAAACAAGCACCTACATGGTCCATGCAGAGCACACATTTAAAAAATGGAACTCACCAGAAAGAATCCTAGAACAACATCGTACTTGCCCATCACAATAAAAAAGATGGAAATCGGTGTGTCATTCTGAGTTGAAGTTAGTTTGGTATTGTGGGGAATAATGTAACCATCCCTCAACAGCTCCTTTTGATGAGAAGATAGACTGGGCTTCTTCATCCTGGCATAATCGGAACTAGTCACTTCACATACTCCATATTCTTCTTCAGAGGAGGATGATCTTGTTGTGCAAAGGCAAGAGAACAACTAAATGCTAGCATCCATTTGCTCGAAAAAAGGGAAAGGAAATACTTAAAACAACCATTACATTAAAAAAGGGAGTAACTGATGAAATGTATAGTCACAAAGAGATGCATCTCCTCATTATCCTCATAGGAAATGATATGATACCAAACACAGCAGCTCACCTTGAATTGTATTATTACTTAATTTTATCAGTGACTATAATGGTGGCAAACCGGAGGATCAATTTATTAGCAGCCTTAGATTAACATGCGAAACAATATCACTTTCTCATGAGAGTAGCTAAACAGTAGCACAACACCAATAGAGATGACAAAGCTCAATCATATGGATGAAATCCATGGGCCGGTACCAACCTTTGTCAGGAGGCTTATTGTGTAGAGCTAGCAGATGAACTGATGAAGCACTTCTCGGGAACCATCCATTATTATCTACCGCGGTTGCCATGCTTACTGTAAACTCCTTGATTAGTTTAATGTTTCCAACATCTTCTTATGCAGTTCCACTAAAATATATGTTATCTTCAAACAAGATCCTTGTTTGCACAAGTAGAGATAATTACATATTACATTAGGAGTGGCATCAAATCACAGTGGCAAAACAATTGCTCGTTCCAGCCATAGCAATAAATTAAGATGCAAAACTATATCATTACTTGTGTCATCACAGTTCCAGTGCTTCATTACAGCACCGGGAGTTGATTTTTGTTCTTCTTCCGCTTGTTCTTCCCCTTCATCACTTGGTTCAATAACAAACATGCTTCGCCTTCAATGTAAGATTTGGCATGTCAATTAGGGAGCACAAGTATAGCACTAAACAACGACATTAATTTTATGATAACAACAACAAAATACAGGCGAACAGTTGTGAAATATCATTATCTTACCTCAGTGGGATATTACGGTGCACCTATAGATGGAAGTCTTGTCTCCATTTGTGCAGTTCACTAAAATCAAGCAACATTACCATATAAGTACAACAACATATGAAAGCATACTGCACAATCATGTCAAAGAAGGCTAGTACTAACCTCTCATGACGCGGAATTCAAACAACTCACAAGAAGAAGATCTGAAACAAATTTGCCAACACGGATAGGAAGTCAGATCTCCTCTTGTGCAATTCCATTAAGATGAAGCAATCAAGCAACATTGTCGGTGTGACATTTTGGTTGAACTACACAAAACACTCCTAAAACAAAAGTGTTTTGTGCAGTGCAACAAAAGGTCGCAATAGCAATGAGGTGAAGTAGATAACCCTATTTACATAGAGGTGCAAAGGAAACATCTACTTGTCAACAACGGTGGATGACACAGAAGCCCAGAAAAAGAAGCATCTAACTTATCTAAATGGGAAAGAAAGCAAGACAGTAGCATTTCTCAAACAGTGGCATTGAATCATATTAATAGAGAGATTATATTAACAATAAAATTCATTAAACATGTAATTTGCTTTTAACTATGGCATTGCTTCAATTTTCCAGCGGCATTATTAGATTAACAATAGTTAAAGAGTTGTATTGGAAAGTGGACGCACGAGGACAATGTGCATCTACCGATGTATAAAGGGGTGATGCATAGTCTGTTGCAACAAAGAAACAACAACCAAGGAGCATATTTGTGTCAGACCCAGTTTTGTTATCTTTAGACACCTTTACCTATGTGAGGGCAGCAAATCTAGTCCTGCTCAAACTCTACAGCCTTGTCCGCCACCAACAGAAAGATCAGTTCGTTACAGATGCACGTACTGCGTTTGTCATTGTTTTCCCTTTTCGACCAACGTAGGTGCTGGATAGCCAGTCTGTACTAATTTCCCCTTCCTTTCCTCTTTGAACCACGTCCTAGATTCATGCTATACAACTTTCCCCACTACTTTCCTGTTTGATCCAACACCTAGATTCGAGTGCAGAAGCAGAAAAAGTCCGTATGCAGCTAGAGCAATGCATGTGGAATAAGTAAATTATACCTTAAGGTTCTCGAGGTGTGGCTAAGTGGGCGGCGAGAGACCGATCTGCCCATACTATGTATGGCGGCGAGGAAGAAGGGGTCGAAGGCCCTCCCACGCCACCACTAGGTGAAAGAGAACAGCTGCGCCAGTAGTGGATTTCCTCCCTCGCCGACGGCGAAAGCGTTAAGCCTCCTTCCCTTCCCTGACGGACGGATCCTGCTGGCTCTTTGACCAGGAGTGAGGGGAGAGAGAGAGGCCAATGAAGTCTTGTTTATATCTGGAGAGGGTGAGAGAGTGTGAAGAGAGCAACTACAAGCGCCAAGGCTCCAGCGTGTATATATATAGTGGAGAGGGAGTGTGAAGAGAGCAAACCCTAGAAAACAAGCGCCGAGGCTGCATCGTATATAGGTGGAGTGGTTTTCTTTTTCTCTCCATAAAAATCATTTTAAGTTGTGCACGAAACAGAACTCTTTATTTAACATAGTGACGAAAAATAGTAGGGGTAATGCTAATACATGAAGAAAATTTAACGCTCGAAGGAGTCAACTCGCAATTAACGCTGCACGCCTCTCGGTCGTGCTTACTAACGTTCACGTGTGGTACATGACCCTCCGAAGTGAACAACAACTGAACCACACACGGTCAAAATATCGTAAAGGTGGGCTGCACCATCCTCCAATTTTAAATATTTTGGGCACTTGTATTCGGCCTAAGTCAGTGTGCCACCGTATGTACTAAGGGTTACAGCGGGTGCTAAGAAACTAGGGCGTATTGAGAGTAATTCCCATGCTATTTATTTGTAGGGTCACTTGCAAACTGTGAAACTCTATTCTCCTCTTATTTAGTGGATGAGGCAAATCTTTTGCCTCCGTTTTGGAAAAAATGAGAAATTCAATTTTAATTATTTAGTTTGTACACTTTGCTCTCTTCCAATAATTTTGGGCACTTGTATTTGACCTAAGTCAGTGTGCCACCGTATCTCGTACTACTCCCTCCGTCTAGGTGTAAGTGACGTTAGAAGGTGCGGCGAGACCAAGGTGCAAGCAGATTGGAGGAGAAGGAGAAACTTGACCGGTCCTTCCTCCAATCAAAGCCCTGATTTCTGTCTCTAAACGCAACAATTAATCACAACAATTAAGAGATGTCATTTTAGCTACCATGCAGGGCCACGTATTAACTCGCATGCAAGCCGGCTTTGATTCCTTGGCTGATCAACGCGTAGTTGCGCTCTATGCATTGGGTTTCCGGGGGAGATAACAAGGCAGAGTAAGTAACAACACTCACTAGCAACGAGGCTAGGAGGGGATTGAGATGCGAAGTTAATGGACGACGCCTAAACATTTTGGGAATATCTGATTTTTGTAAGATGACTTAACACCTAGACGAAGGGAGTACTACTCCCTAGTCTAGGTTTGATGGAATATTAGTCACCTCTTCTGTTCTTGTACGTACTCCATTTATCTCACTTCCTGTGGCTTCTCACTCGCACGATATTCCTATTCTATGAACCTATGTGTGTGTGTGTGTTTTAACAGCGTGTGTGTGTGTTAGAGAGAGCGATGCATCGACCTACTCCTACAGAGAGATGGTGTGTAGTGTATGATTTAGCCGTGAGAGTCGATGCATCCTCTCGTTTTCGGGTGTCCGGTCAGGACAGCTGCCATGTCTGCTCCTGACCAACCTGGCCCACCCAAAGCTCCTCCATCGCCCGTGTGCGCTTCTCGCCCGAAACGGTCAGCGCCACTCCAGAGAATCGGTGCCGCATTCATGCCCGGGCAGAGCGGACGCGACCTCTCACTGGCGCCTGCGTTGAAGCGAGAAACGGATTCAAGAGTGTTGGTTGCTTCGTCTGTCCAACTTACTGCTGGGTCTATTTGACGGCTCATTGGTCATTATTACTAAGGAGGTACGATTGCTGGATGTCCCACGTTTCAGCGAAAGGAGGTACTAGATTACAATTTTCTCCATTCTTACAGCGGAGGAGTGCGAAAGCAGTGAAAACATGCAAGCTCAATGATTACATGGACCACCTCACACTATCACCATCTTTTCTGGACACCGTGCGACACCTAACTCTTTACATAGTAGTATAGTACGCACTGTAATTTCTAAGCGAGATAAATTTGTACAATGCTATGAAGCTTCCAGCTTCTTTTTCATGTATCTTGCGTCCAAGGCTGCCTCGTTGCAACATTTCATCAAATACAAACGAGACTAACATGCATGCAATTGCATCTCAATGATTGATAGATCATAGCCAATATGTACTCCCTCCGTTCCAAAATAAGTGTCTCAACTTTATGCAAACTTTAGTACAAAGTTGTACTACTACTAAAGTTGACACTTATTTTGGAACAGAGACAACTAAAGAAAAAATGATCCTTGCAGTCCCTAGCTCTTGAACCCTAAACCCTAACCAGACTTTAATTTGCTGGCAACGTTGAACCTTCCGAAGAAATGAAGTTTGCAACCCTTTGACCATCGGATCATTTTGTGCAGTTTCACTAAAATCGAGATGAGCATCCCTGTGGCAAAGAAATTGAAGAAGGGTGATTAGAATAAGATTACTGGGACTAGTTGATGAGACATAAACTCATGACAAATACAGTAGAAGCCAGTAGAGGTACGTGCGGGGCAAAGAAGTAGAGAAATATCCACATGGAGCGATGTGGGCAGCTGGGGCAGTGGTGCAAGCCGGCTGTAAAAGAAGCTGTACCTGAGGGATGTCGGGACGTAACTCAACCTAGAGGAGGGCGGCGGGAGGCGGCAACTGCCCACATCGTGGCAGTGAGCAAGGGACGAAGGCAACCGCACCGGCCTTGTGATAGAGAACGGCGGGGACCCCTGATCGCGACGTGCCGACAGTGGGTTTTCACCGTCGGCAACGACGACCGCATCTATACAACGCATCCACCCCTTCCCCCGGCGGACGTGATCCGCCCGGATTTTAGATATGTGGCCACAGTCGTTTTGTGCGAGAGAGTGTGAAGAGAGCAACCCCAGCAAGCAACCGTGTAGGCTCGTCCTGGCTATGTATATAGTGGAGCGGTTTCTTTTTCTCTCCATATGAACCTATTTATATTGTGTACGTGCCACTAAAGAAAAAAACTATATTTATAAATGACGTGGCACCGTTCATGCGTGGTTCCCGGCCCTCCATTATTTATAAGTGAGTAACTACTACTAGACGCGTCAAATTATCACGTGGGTTGCATCATCGTATGGAAATGAGCTTCACCATGTTACGTGTGTTGTTGGGGAAGATGCAAAAGACGCAAATAGTGCTACTAGTTCCCGACCCTCCATTATTTATAAGTGAGTAACGACTACTAGACGCGTCAAATTATCACGTGGGTTGCATCATCGTACAGAAATGAGCTTCACCATGTTACGTGTGTGGTTGGGGAAGACGCAAAAGATGCAAAGAGTGCTACTAGTACTACGTGTGTGGGTGTGTGCACCTCTTCTCTTCGAGCATGGTTATTAAAAGTATAGCCCACTACTCTACCACGTGGTTATTATATGGGCAAAGAATATAGGCAGTAATAATGTCTAATAAGCCGTCAAATCACGAGGCCCATCTTTCTCTATGTTTGACCGAGGAAGCAGCCATCATTTCACTCCTCATTGAATATCCATCCACTGCTACCTTTGCAAATAAATAAAAATCCGGTTCTACCTCCGCAGCATGGTTAATAATATAGCCATGCATGTCAATCACGACATAGAAATATCATTCACTGATACAATAGGGCTGGCTCTAAGGCTGGTGATTTTTTTTACTTTGTCTCTTTCTCTTTTTGTCTCATTTACTCATTTTACATAGGAGCACGTGTAGAGGATGGCTATTCCTTTCGATGGGACTTCTTCATGGGGTTTAAGACTAAGCAGCTCCGAATTATTCCCGCTGCCCACCACTCTGAATCGTGCCATCTATGATAGTACTCCCATTGCAACAATGAGGTCCACTAGGTCTAGCACGTCCTGTAAGAAGAGACTGTCACGCAAAACATACATCATGTTGCCTTCTTCCTCATACAGTACGTACCACTGGTACATACTACTAGTACTACTACTACTCGTTCTCCTATAAATCTTGCGCTTGGCATCTCAAAAATATTAACCTTGCGCTTGGCTCTTCGCCTCTTCGGGAAGTCGAGCAATAATGGTACTACAATATATCATTCTGGCTATCTAAGACCGAATGAATTGCTGCACGTCCACCACGTGGGTGAGGGTCGAGGGGCGAGGGGCGAGGGAGAGTGCGTACTACTACGTCCGTTTCAATATGGACTACATACGGAGCAAAATGAGTGAATCTACACTCTAAAATATGTCTATATACATCAGTGTTTGGAGTATGTACAAGTAGTTCATATTGAAATATACTAAAAGACATATATTTCAAACAATATGATAATCTCTCTAACCAAGGTAGGGACAAGGAGTAACGGAGGGAGTAGTAAAATTTTCTCCTCGTCCTGCGAGCCACCGCGCGCGTGGGCGAGGGAGCGGGCATAGGCATAGTAAGCAAGCTTCTCCTCGTCCCGCGACTCCGCGAGCCACTGCGCCCATGGGCAGGGGAGACGGCGTACTAAGCAAGGTTCTCCTTGTTCTGTGAGTTGACGGGACACATCAAAAGTAATACATACAGATAATCTCCAGTGTATAGAGCCTTGCCTCTAAGGTAGGCCCCAGATGGTTTGCCTCTTTTCTAACATAACGTGTAGAGTCGCAATTTGTTTGTTCACCCATGGTACACGATCCTCCATCAAGTTGACAACTAGTACACGTGTCAAATTATCACGTGGGCTGCCTTTTCGTACAGAAATGAGCTCCACCGTGTACCCGCGCGGGTGTGGTTGGGAAAGAGTCGGGAGTACGTGCGCCGTGCGTGCACCTCTTCCCTTCATGCACGTCCCCCTCCTACGTGGGTGTGTGAGAGAGAGATACAAACCTAGACAGATGGCGTGTGCATTCGTGAGTGTTTGTTGTTGGGGGGGGGGGTGATTTCGAGAATGTATTTGTGGGAATATGTGTGGATGATATCTCAAACAAAAATTTGACACATGCAATGTGTGTGAAATAGAGGCATATCTATATCATATATAGAGGGGGTAATCCACGAGAAGAGAGGGAGGGGTCATAGATATCGATAGAGTCGAAGAGAGGATCAAGTGGGTGGGTGCGAGATCGATGAAGAGAGCCTTCGAAATTGTGTGTGTGCAAGTCAAAGATATAGGGCGACTGACCTACCGGAACGTCAGAGGGCACAGGGCAAGTTTTTTTGTGGCAGGGAGACATGACTAGAGCTCTCGATGTATCAGTGTGTGTGTGTGGGGGAGGGGGAGGCAGAGACCTAACTAGAGAGGTAAATCGACTCGTATATGTGTTGAGAAGGAGAGACCCAGCTATGTCATGAGGGAGATCGGTCGACATCCATACAAAAGTGAAGGACGGGAAATACGTTGGGACAGAGAGAGAGAGAGAGAGAGAGAGAGAGGAGAGAGAGAGAGAGAGAAGGAGAAGGGTAGATTGCTGGATGGGTGGTGGAGTTGCTTCTCGAAGATGGTGGGAGAGGCCTACTAGACAAACTGAGGGTAGAACTACAATATTATCAATAAGAGTGGGGATGTGTTTCTGTGTGTGTGTGTGTGTGATAGATGTGTCGGGAGGCATGCATGGATGATGAAGGGGGACCATGTGTTTGGTAAGTAGACCTAACTAGATCGGTAGATCAATTGTTGTGTGTCGGAGGAAGGGAGAGACATAACTAATGAGGTAGATCAATCGACGCGTGGGGAAAACGAGTTATAACGACCTAGCTAGCTATATGTATAGTGGGAGATCGGTCGGTGTACATCCATTTGTTAGAGGCAAATAAGGCCCTTCGAGACGGATAGACAGAGAGAATGGAGTTAGGAGGTGGTGCGAGAGGCCTACTAGCTAGATAGGGGGAGGAGTGTGCGATTGTGAGATCGATGAAAAGAGGGGCAAGAGTTTACACGTGTGTGGGACCGTATGGGAGACACGAGTCATGGACACAGAAAGGAGGAGATGGAAGGTGCGTGTGTATGTGGTAGGCAGACATCGCTGGAGAGGTTTATCGATCGGTGCGTGTCGGAAAGGAGTTGTGGAGGCCGTGGGAGAACGACCTAAAGAAAAAAATGAATGTGCGCGATGGATATAATGCTGAGGGAGGGGGAGGGCGAGGAGGGCGTGTGCATGCACGAGAGAAAGTTAGTGCTAGCTACAAAGGTTAGAGGATTGTGTGGGTGTATGAGACTAACAAAGGTCATAATTCGATATGAAAGTGGATTCATATATTTGAATAGGAGATCAAAGTGTTATAAACATATGCATGCATGAATATAGCAGTGATACGCGTGGTGTGGTTTTGGACATGTTATACCATAATGTGATAATGCGTGGCGTTTGCAACTCACAGCTAAATACCGAACAATCTAAACCATACTATACATCGAACAATCTCACATTTTATTTCAATTTGTGATAATGTGTGGCGTTTGCAGCTCACAACTAAATATCGAACAATCTAAACCATACTATATATCCAACAATCTCACATTTCATTTGAATTTGTGATAATGTGTGGCGTTTGCAACTCACATCTAAATACTTGTAGGCATAGGGGCGGGGCACCATACATTATGTGATAAACACATTATACATACGAGGCATGGTTTAGATTATGAAGATCTAGCTAGAGCTTGATATGTACTGTGATTTGAAATCAACATAAAGTGGATTCAAATAATCGAGTTCGAGTTCATATAGTACACATAGTTCATATCTAACTCGACAGTAATCATGTGGTGTGATGTGAAGATAATATACAAACGATGGTTTAACTTGACAATAATGATGATTGTAGATCTTATTAAAACAGAGAAACGAATTCAAATAGTTTAACTTGACAACAATCATGATTGTAGATCTTATTCAAATAGAGAATTTTTTCTTCAAATTTAGTTCATATTGAAGCGCTAGTATATACTTTTGGAATGCAC
The DNA here is from genome assembly GCF_018294505.1 of Triticum aestivum. Classification (NCBI taxonomy): domain Eukaryota; kingdom Viridiplantae; phylum Streptophyta; class Magnoliopsida; order Poales; family Poaceae; genus Triticum; species Triticum aestivum. Next base: position 81,662,911 of record NC_057802.1, on the reverse strand, counting down.
TAAAACGTTCATTTGACTAGCAGGTTGCATGCATTATACACGTAGCGAAATATTTTAGTTGAACATAACATTAATTCAAAGTTTTGAATGGCAATTGTAGTGCGAATTGATTTGGTACAATACACGGGATTAGACTCTCTTGTGTGGTGCGAATTGATTTCTTTTTTTCGTCGAGGGAAGTGCGAATTGATTTGGTACAATACACGTTAGGCTTGTCCGGAAATTTCAACCCGCGCCTTGTTACCCCGAAATATTTAAGATATATCTTTGTCTCGTTGTGCTCCGAATACTCCCTCCATCTCAACCCGCGCCTTGCTATCCCAAAATTACAACGCCCGCGAAAACTTCCACCTCCTCTAAAATCCCGACACGCGAAATGCCAGTGATACCCCTTAACCGAAAGAACCGCCTAGCTCAAATCGGTGGGGGTACTTTCGTAACTTACCCCACATCTCGAACAAGCGCGTCCCTAAGCCATGGTTCCCCCTCCCATCCCATCCGCCCACCCATTCGTACACTAAGGCCGCGAAAACCCGCGAAGCCCCACACCCTCCTCTGTCCTCTACCCAGCCGGAGCCTCTTCCCCGCTGACGTCGTCCATAGCAACACCTCGATGTCCCTCATCCACCGCATCGGATGAGGATCCATTGTGGATCTCGCCGTCCCGCCGGTTCAGCCACCCCGTCCTCCACCTCCAAGGAGCTGCCCCGACGTTCCACTCGTCTTTCACACCACCTCCATTCCCACACCGCCGTCTTCACCTACACCACCGGAAGAGCAGCATCATCACCGATTCCTCGGATGAAGCTGAGGCCTAATCGGAGCCACCAAAGAGGTTCTACACTAATCGCCGCATTTTCTTCTTGATTCGATCTCACGGTGCTACTGGCGCTCAGTCCAGAGCCGACATGGCGCGGCTCCATCCACGGCGGTGTCACCGGCCACTTCCTCCATGGCGTCGCTCCCTCGGAGGCGACGTCCACATCAGTAGGAGCTACTGCTGCTTTGGCTCTCGCTCGTGCTGCTATTCTGCTCTTGCTCTCCGTCCCCTGCCTGGTCTGCTCTTGCTCTTGCTCGTGCTGCTGCTCTTGCTTGTGTTGCTGCTCTCGCTCTTGATCTTGCTTGCATTGCTGTTCTACCCTTGTGCGTGCTGCTGCTGCAAGAGCAGTAGATCCTGCTCTCGCTCGAGCCCCTGCAGCTGCTACCTGAGATGCTGCTACACGACCAGCTACCCCGGCTCTCGCACGCGCTGCTGCTACTGCTTTTCTGCTACTAGTGTGTTTAGTTTCGACAGCAAAATTCAGTTTCGACAGTTAAATTCAGTTTTGACAGTTAAATTTAGTTTCGACAGTTAAGTTTAGAGATGAGTGGCTGATGTATTTTACATCTAACACTTTGTGGTTATGTATTTTACGTCATCTATTGGAGATGCTATTAGAATTCCACTTAGGTTAACGTTGTCTCTCATGTCCTGCTTCAGCCTCACCGTCGTACAACTCACCGGAGCTGCTCCAACGACGAAACCCTCCATCACAGCGGATCAGTACCCCCGGCTCCATCTCCAGACGCCTAAGATCTTCTTCCCCTCCTCTGACAGCAAAATCAGCCGGAGCATCCTCACCGACCAACCCAATCGCGCTGAGATCGACATGGCTTCGCCAAAGAGGTTGTACACTTGTTGCATCGCTTTTTTACTCGACATGTTATATATATTGTCCACTGAGCACACATAGTAACGTGAAATAGGATTAGTTTCTGGACGCTCTCCTACTATATGACAAGCAGTGATGTACCAGGCAACTTAGCTATCCGTGATGGACTCTCTTGAATGCCATTGATACGTATCCAACGTATCTATAATTTATGAAGTATTCATGCTATTATATTATCCATCTTAGATGTTTTATATGCATTTATATGCTATTTTATATGATTTTTCGGACTAACCTATTAACCTAGAGCCCAGTGCCAGTTCCTGTTTTTTCCTTGTTTTTGAGTTTTACATAAAAGGAATATCAAACGGAGTCCAATTGACATGCCAATTTTTGATGATTTTTTATGGACCAAAAGAAGACCCCGGAGTAAAAGAGTTGGGCCAGGAGAGTCCCGGGGCGCCCACGAGGGTGGGGGGCGCGCCCACCCACCCAGGCGCGTGGGCCTGCCTCGTGGATGCCTCGGGCACCTCCTTGACATGAGACCAACGCCAAAAATTCCTATAAATACAGAAACGTCGGAAAATTAACCTAGATCGGAAGTTCCGCCGCCACAAGCCTCTGTAGCCAAGAGAAATCAATCTAGGCCCTCTCCGGCACCCTGCCGGAGGGGGCCATCATCACCGGTGGCCATGGAGGAGTATCCCGGAGAGGCCATCATCGCCATAAAGGCCAAGGACCAGAGGGAGAACCTTTCCCCATCTAGGGGGGAGGCCATGGAGGAGGAAGCACAAGGGGGAGAACCTCTCGTCCTCTCTCTTGGTGGCACCGGAGTGCCATCGAGAGGGGAATCATCGCCGCGGTGATCGTCTTCATCAACATCACCACCATCATCACCATCCTCATCTCTTTTACGCGGTCCACTCTCCCGCACCCCGCTGTAATCCCTACTTGAACATGGTGCTTTATGCCACATATTATGATCCATTGATGTGTTGCCATCCTATGATGTTTTGAGTAGATATCCTTTGTCTTTCGGTTGATTGATGATCTAGATTGGTATGAGTTGTATGTTTTATTATTGGTGCTGTCCTATGGCGCTCTCCGTGTCGCGCAGGCGTGAGGGACTCCCGCTGTAGGTTGTTGCAATACGTTCATGATTCGCTTATATTGGGTTGTTGAGTGACTGAAACACAAACCCGAGTAAGGGGGTTGTTGCGTATGGGAATAAAGAGGACTTGATGCTTTAATGCTATGGTTGGGTTTTACCTTAATGATCTTTAGTAGTTGCGGATTCTTGCTAGAGTTCCAATCATAAGTGCATATGATCCAAGAAGAGAAAGTATGTTAGCTTATGCCTCTCCCTCATATGAAATTGCAATAGTGATTACCGGTCTTGTTAACGATTGCCTAGGATAATTCCGCACACCGACCCATCATTATTCCACACCCGCTATTTATAATATTTAGTAATATATTCTAACTTTATGATAACAACACCTACTTTTATGTTTTAGCTCTCCGATAGCATGCAAAGTTATCCTCTTCATACCCACAACGTAGTTTTATTTCTCGTTTCTAGTTGGAAGCAAACGTTCGTTGTACGTAGAGTCGTATCAGTGGCAGATAGGACTTGAGAGAATATTGATCTTACCTTTAGCTCCTTGTGGGTTCGACACTCCATACTTATCACTTCCACCATTGGGAATTGCTACAATGATTCCCTGCACTTGGGGATTATCAAGCTCTTTTCTAGCGCCGTTGCCGGGGAGCAATAGCGTGGGGTTGATATTCTCGTTTGTGCTTGTTTGCTTTCTTCACTAAGTAGATTTTGTTTTTAATTTTTGTTTCTGTTTAGTTGTGGGTGAAACATACAAAAAAAATTAAAATAATGAAAATACAAAAAAAAAATTACTTGCCTCTCATGCCTAAAAAGTTTTTCAAAAAGTGAAGTGATTGGAAAGTTATGCATTGAAGAAGTGAGGGTCGACCTTGAGCACTTGTGTTCATGCTCACGGAAACAATGTAGAATTTTTCATGGAAGTTTCTCTGTAAATAATTATCCCCTTGTATATATCCATTGTATTATAAAAATAATGTGCCAAGCTTTGGTTTTAGGATGATTAGATTGCTTGTTTACTATGTGCAGAACAAAAACAGAAACATTGGCTGTAGTGCATGATTTTAAATTTTTTACTGGAAGGTCAAATGGGTCTGAAATTTTTTGCACATTAATTCTGTACAAAATTTTCAAATTGTAAAATTTATTTCATAATTTTTGGAGTTACAGAAGTTTGCTAAACTTCCAGATTACTACAGACTGTCCTGTTTAAGACAGATTCTGTTTTTGATGCATTGCTTGCTTGTTTTGATGAAACTATCGATTTCTATCAGTGGATTAAGCCATGTAAAAGTTATATTACAGTAGCTATAATGCAAAAACAAAATATGAATTGGTTTGCAACAGTACTTATAGTAGTGATTTGCTTTGTTATACTAACGGATCTCACAAAGTTTTTGTTAAAGTTTTGTGTGGATGAAGTGTTTGAAGATCGAGGAGCTATCAATATGAGAAGAATAAAGAGAGGCAAGGGTTCAAGCTTGGGGATGCCCAAGGCACCCCAAGTAAATATTCTAAGGATACTCAAGCATCTAAGCCTGGGGATGCCCCGGTTGGCATCCCATCTTTCTTCTTCAACAAATATCGGTATACCTCGGTTTTTGTTTCGTTCACATGATTTGTGTCCTTTGTGTTTTTCTTTTTCTTCAAGAACCATGCTAGTGTGAGATGTCCCTTTATCAATTTATAGAATACTTCATGTGCTTCACTTATATCTTTTAAGTATGATCTTATAGAATTGCTCTTTGTGCTTCACTTAAATCTTTTGAGTATGGTTTTATAGAATGCTTCGTGTGCTTCACTTATACATTTTGAGCTTGGATATTGGTTAGACTATATTAATTGCATAATGCTCCATGAACTTCACTTATATCTTTTGGAGTATGAATAATACTATCATCTAAAGCGGGTTTGAAAGAGTGTCAACTTTGTCGTTGCCGGATTGAGCGTGAGAGAGAGAGGAAGGTGAACTCGCGCGCGAGAGAGAGAGAGAGAGTTTTGCGCTGTCAAACCTCACAGCTTTTTCTGTTATTGCTCTTCCTTCCTATATGCTAGATACAACGGCCTAGCTAACCAACTCCCGGTGGGCATGCCATGATCCGAGCCGGCCGCGCCATCCCACGACCACGAATCAAAGCACCAAGTCCACCGGGAGAGAAAGTAGGAAGGAGTTGGGGAGTGGGCGAGCACGCCACACACTACCATCTACGTGCATGCGCATGACATGTCCATGCACACACATTATTACAACAAAACAGAAAAGCAAAATGACCCTAAACTACACAGCCCAGCAGTGGATGAGCTTAACCCAACATTTCTCCCCCTTAAGCTCAGGCCTTGTCACCGATCTCCCTGACTCCAAGCTTCTGCCGCATCTCCACAAAACGAACGCGTCCAAGAGCCTTTGTCAGTACATCTGCTAACTGGTAGTTGGTCCAAACATGATCGACTTCCACTTGACCTTCCTCAATGCATTCTCTGATGAAGTGGTATTTAACATCAATATGCTTGTTGCGGTCATGATGAACTGGGTTCTTTGCCAAAGCAATTGCTGACTTGTTGTCGATCAAAAGTTTGAACTTTGTTGGCTCTTGGCCCCTCATCTCACTGATCCGCCTGTTCAACCAGAGACCCTGACAGGTTGCTGCCGTAGCTTCCACATATTCAGCCTCACAAGAGCTGATCGCCACTACCTTCTGCTTCTGGGAGGTCCAAGAGGTGGGGTTCTCTCCGAGGAAAAAGACATTCCCAGAAGTGCTCTTACGATCTCCAGTATCACCAGCATGATCACTGTCACTATAGCCCAACAGTCTCCCTTCACCACCACGCACATAGCAGCAACCATAGTTCAGTGTTCCCTGAATATACCTGAGTATCTGCTTGATTGCTGCCCAGTGTGTCATGGTCGGCTTCTCCATGAACCTACTGACAATGCCCACAATAATTCTTTGTGGAATAAGTTCATTCTTATCATTAGGAACAACAGTTATACCTCCTTTCTTAGGGACACAATGAACAGGACTTACCCATCTACTATCACCTATAGGATAAATTATACCTGCTTCCAGAAGTTTTAATATTTCCGTTCTTACCACCTCTTTCATCTTCGGATTTAACCGACGTTGGCGATCAACAATGGGTTTAGCATCAGGTTCCATATTAATTTTGTGCTGACATAGAGTGGGACTAATGCCCTTTAAATCATCAAGAGTATATCCAATAGCAGCCCGGTGCTTCCTTAGAACTTTCGATAATCTTTCTTCTTCATGTTCTGAAAGGTTAGCACTGATAATAACAGGATATATTTTCTTTTCATCAAGATAAGCATATTTCAAAGTGTCTAGCAATTTTTTTAATTCAAGCACAGGATCACCTTTAGGTGGAGGTGGACCTCCTAGAGTTTCAATAGGCAAATTGTGTTTAAGTAGAGGACGTTGTTCAAAGAAATCTTTATCTATTTCATTTCTTTCATGCATATGTAAATCATTTTCATGGTCTAGCAAATATTGTTCTAAGGGATCAGTAGGTGGCACATCCATAGAAGCAAGACCAATTAATTCATCCTTACTAGTCAAGTCTTTTTCATGAAGATTTCTACTAAACTTTGAAAAATTAAACTCATGAGACTCGTCACCAAAGCTAACACCAACAGTTTGTTTCTTACAATCTATCTTAGCATTAACTGTGTTTAAGAAAGGTCTACCAAAGATAATGGGACATAAGTCATCTTGTGGGGAACCAAGGACAAGAAAATTAGTAGGGTATTTTATTTTTCCACACAAGACTTCAACATCTCTAACAATCCCAACTGGTGATATAGTGTCTATATTAGCAAGTTTAATAGTAACATCTATTTCTTCTATCTCAGCAGGTGCTATGTCTTTCATAATTTCTTGATATAAAGTGTAAGGAATAGCACTCACACTAGCACCCATGTCAGATAAACCATGATAACAATGATCTCCTATTTTAACTAAAATAACAGGCATGCCAACAACAGGTCTATGTTCGGTTCCATCTCCTGCATAAGGATTAGCTAGCAGTTGTTCTATCATACCCGAAGGAATTTCATATTCAATATTTTCAGTAGGTGCAGTAGGTTGAGGGGTAGCTAATTGTGGTTCCGGACGAGGTGAAGATACCCCGAACAAACCCCTCAAAGGATTGTTTTCCATAGTAACAAGTGACAATAAATTTCAGCACACTATATAAATGTTTCCTTACCAATTTCCACTTACTAAAGGCGCTTCACTCCCCGGCAACGGTGCCAGAAAATAGCCTTTATGACCCACAAGTATAGGGGATCAATTGTAGCTCTTTTCGATAAGTAAGAGTGTCGAAACCAACAAGGAGCAGAAGGAAATGACAAGTAGTTTCCAGTAAGGTAATGTCTGCAACTGCTGACAGTGTAAGTAGCTGAGTAGTTTGATAGCAAGATAATTTGTAACGACCAAGTAACGATAATAGTAACAAGTATGCAGCAAGGTAGCCCAATCCTTTTGACGCAAAGGACATGCCAAATCGGTCTCTTATGATAAGCAAAGCGTTCTTGAGGGTACACGGGAATTTCATCTACTCACTTTCATCATGTTGGTTTGATTTGTGTTCGCTACTTTGATAATTTGATATGTGGGTGGACCAGTGCTTAGGTGTTGTTCTTACTTGAACAAACCTCCTACTTATGATTAACCCTCCCGCAAGCATCCACAATGACGATAAAAGTATCAAGAATAAATTCTAACCATAGCATTAAACTCTAGGATCCAATCGGTCCCTTACGGAATAGCGCATAAACCGGGGTTTAAGCTTCTGTCACTCTCGCAACCCATCATCTAATTGCTACTCCACAATGCATTCCCTTAGGCCCAAATATGGTGAAGTGTCATGTAGTCGACGTTCACATGACACCACTAAGGGAATAACAACATACATACTATCAAAATATCGAACACATATCAAGTTCACATGATTACTTGCAACATGATTTCTCCCGTGACCTCAAGAACAAAAGTAACTACTCACAAATGATAAACATGCTCATGATCAGAGGAGTATTAAATAGCATATTGGATCTGAACATATAATCTTCCACCAAATAAACCATATAGTAATGAACTACAAGATGTAATCAACACTACTAGTCACCCACAAGCACCAATCTATAGTTCCGGTAACAAGATTGAATACACGAGATGAACTAGGGTTTGAGATGAGATGGTGTTGTTGAAGATGTTGATGGAGATTGCCCTCCCCAATATGGGAGAGTTGTTGGTGATGATGATGACGATGATTTCCCCCTCCGAGATGGAAGTTCCCCCGGGGGAATCGCTCCGCCGGAGGGAAAAAGTGCTCCTGCCCAAGTTCCGCCTCGAGACAGCGGCGCTCCGTCCCGAAAGCCTTCCCCTTATTTTTTCTAGGTCAAAATGACTTATGTACCAGAAGATGGGCACCGGAGGTGGCCCGAGGAGGCCACAACCCACCAGGGCGTGCCAGGGGGGCCTGGCATGCCCAGGTGGGTTGTGCCCAGCTGGTGGCCCCCCTCTGGTAGTTATTGGCTCCAATATTTCTTAAATATTCCATAAAAAATCCCCGTCAAGTTTCAGCTCATTTGGAATTGTGCAGAATAGGTAGCCTGACGTAGCTTTTTCAGGTCTAGATTTCCAGCTGCCGGAATTCTCCCTCTTTGTGTGTACCTTGTAAATTATGAGAGAAAAGACATTAGAATTACTCCAAAAAACATTATTATGGATAAAAACATTATAAATAACAGTAAGAAAACATGATGCAAAATGGACGTATCATTACTCATATATACAAACTACTTTCAAATTTGAAGGATGGAATTGAAACTCCCATGGCGCAGCATGTATGTTTGAAACCCGTTTCTTTAACTGGTTTGCTATTGTGACTTGCTCTATGTTGATTTCCGTTACAATTGAAAAAACAGTTATGTTCTCATGTCATGCACATTACAAGTGTTGATATTGCTCTGTAGTTTCCCACACTTATATTCTGTCTATTCTGCTTTGTCTTAAACATATATTATTTGAACTGTGTCTCTATCTTGATTTGGCAACAAAAACTAGAATGATATAGACCATACAGTGACCATGGTACATAGATATATGTTTGTTTCATGTTGTTATCCTGTCCACTTTACTAGTGAACTGATTTACCAAAAGGAGTTTCATATACAACATGGTAAACCTGTGATGTGTCTGCTTGTTTCTCTTTTAGAATGCGGACAAAATAATGGAGAAGAGTACCCCGTTATGCAATGGTAAAGGAAGTAATGTAGATAATGTTCAAGATAGTGAGACATCCCTGTTGGTCTCCAAGAAAGCTGATAAAAACTATCTTGATGACAATGAGACAACCCAAAAGTCTTGTCTTGATGTAGTGTTCGAGTTACTGGCCACTACTGCTGGCACAAGCTCTTCGAACTCGCTGCCTGGATCAGTTCGTCTTCTTGAGTCTCAACTTCAAGTTGAAAGACATCGATCAGATGTGCTGCAACACGAAGCCGAAGGACTAAGGAAGTCCCTACAGAATTCAGATGCATACTTTCTAGTGCATCAACAAGCGCTGGAGGATTTAAGCGCCAAACAAGAGGAAGTTAATAAGCTTGCTAAGCATCTTCCGAAGTGGTTTCAGGTCTGGACTTATTTTGCTGCGGCGTTTATTTGCACTGGTTGCCATCAACCCGTGTATGTGATATGCTGCTTTGTTCCCTATATTTGCACTGGTGGTGAACTTTGATGCCCAGTGGATGTAATATGTGTAATAGTCGTGATAGCCTAGCGTAAGTTGCTTGCTTATTTATTTCCTTGTTGTCTTGTTTATTTGTTTGCTTGTAGTCAGTGCAGTTCATTTTTCGCGGTTTGCTAGTGGCCGCAATAACCTATTTTTTAAAACTAGGCCACAATAACCATGGGCTACATATTTACTGTAGTGACCATGGGCCTCCTACGGGCCAGAGAAACAATGGGCCTTCTACGGGTCATAGAAAAAATGGGCCTTCTACGGGCCGTAGCATCAATGGCCTTCTACGGGCCGTATGATCGATTGGCCAAACATGGGCCAATAACAGACCGCACTATGGGCTGTAAACAGGCTAGAGTTGGAATCGTCCGGTCATGGGCCGACCATAATGGGTCGTCGTTAATTGGCCGTATTTGATGACGCTATGAAAATGGCCCAACAGATTAACGGGCCACAAACGGGCCGACTGTAACCACAGGCTAAATTTGGCCCACAAGCAGAAAAGGCCAGTAACGGGTCGTAAGTAACCGAATGCTGGAAATGAGCCCAAGAATAAATGGGCCCTGAGAAGGCCGAAAGATAACATGGGTTGGAAACAGCCCAATGTGGGACGTTAATGGGTATAAAGCGGTACACTGTTCATTACGGGCCATTTTCACCATGGGCCATCAATGGGCCAAGAGTTACAAAGGGCCTCATATGTGCCAAAAGACGTCATGGGCCATACATGGGCTAGAAGTTAGAACGGTGTTGGGGATATTACCACTGGGCGTAAACCGGCCAGGAGAGGCCGGGTTAACCCTGTAAGTAGTTCATCTGTATATGAAGTCCATGAAGACAGATGGTGACGCTTCATGAAGGCCCAAGGCCCAAAGCCGGTTTAAGCCGTGTAGACATAAACCGACATTGATATGTAAACTTGTGTTGTAAGATAGAAGTAGCAGAAACCGAGCCGGACACGATTATGAGCCGGCCTCGGGATTCTGTAAACAGGCGGGCGTCAACCCATGTATATAAGGGGACGACCCGGCGGCGGTTCAGGAACAACAGACAACAACTCGAGACTCAGGCAAAGCGTATTCGCTCCCTGGTCATCGAAACCCCATCAATTCCATCACAACTAGACGTAGGCTTTTACCTTCATCGTAAGGGCCGAACTAGTATAAAAATCTCTTGCGTCCCTTGTCCGCTTTAACCCCTTTAAGCTAACCCATAGCGATGGCTCCACGACTAAGTCCTTTCTCTAGGAAATCTGTCGTGACAAAACCACGACAGTTGGTGCCCACTGTGGGGCTATCGCATGACGGTTTCAAGTTCTTGGAGGGCAACTTCGAAGGACTCAAGGGTTACGCTGTGGGCCGGATGACCAAGAGTCATCGCGGCAAGCTCTACATCGACGATGCAGGCTGGGGCCCTGAGGCCGGCTCTATCGAGTACGGGTACCGGGTCCCCTTTGGTGGCATACACGTTTTCATTGGCAAGATCGGCGAACCGGGCCCTGAGTCGGACATCTGCACCGACCTTGTCGAAACGGCTCAGCGTGTGAGATCTGCCCGGGTCAAGCCTACCATGAAGCGTGCCTTCGTGGGAGTTATCCATGGAGGGGAATCTAAGGATAGATCGGAATCCAGTGGTGAGACCGTCGTTTATTCTGGCGACGAGTCATCGACCGGAGAGACCGAGTCGTTATATCAGTTACAAGATGGCCGGATTGGGGGCTATTCCGGTGGCGACAGTATTCCGGACCCCTCTGATCTGCCAAACCGGGTTGCGATCTTCATGGCCAGTACGCAACAGGTGCTCAACTCTTCGACTGCAGCGGCAATGATTTTCGGATCGGCAGCGGCAGCAGCGGCCGGGGCAGGAGGCCCTGTGCGACCGTCAGCTCAGGTTCTGTCTGATTTGTTTGACGCATTGGCAACGCTGATGGTGGATGTTAACCCGGCGGATCAAGATGTGCACAATGCGGAAATCGCGAAAGTGAAAGATCAGATCACCGAGGCCAAAGCGGACTTAGCAGCTGAGGATACCAGGATAGCCGCGGAGCGGGCCGCTTTGGATGCACAAGCTTACTGGATCATGCTGGACCAGAGTGCGTCAAACGAAGTCCTGAAGAGGAGGCACCGATCTCACCTGCCGCCGGTTTATGACGCTAGAGATCTCTTTAACACCCCAGGAGCAGGAACTAGTAATCCGCCGGTGGTAAACCAGGCAGAGGCACCTGGAGCGGGGGCGCCGGTTCAGCCACGTTCGGCGGATCCACCTCGTCAGAACAACGCTGTAATACCACATGTCCCCACGCCGCCGGGTCATTACTCTAACCCGATGGACAACATTGTCGCTGCCGTTTCACGGCTAGCGGCCATCCCGATCGAAGGCAATTCTCCGGCGGCGGTCGAGACGCGCCGGGTTAAGGAGCTCCTTCAGACAGCTTTGGTTCAACAGGAGGCTTATTCGTACAGTCGCGATCGGATTCATTCCACTCCCCGTCCAAGCCGGAGCTACAGCAGACGTATGGATGAACCGGCAGTGTCAAGCAATGCGCGGAACCGTGATCCGCCCCGTGGCAATAACCCGGCGGGTGGTGCTGGTGATGCTCAAGAGGTGGTGGACCGGGCTTGGGCACGCAGAGAGGCCGAGTTAGCGGCGCAGCATGAAGCCCATCAGCTTACTCCGGTTCGTCCAACCACATCGGTGGAACCTGGAGTTACCTCTAGTTCCTTGGGAGTACCATGTCTTGTCCCAGCGTTGCGCAATGTGCGCCTGCCCAAAGATTTCAAGGGCCCGCGCAAGGTGCCGAATTACACCGCCGATTTATCCCCTGAAACATGGGTCGAAAGCTATGAGATGGCCATGGAGATGCTGGACGTGGATGATGCGGCATGTGCGAAGTACTTCACCATGATGCTAGAAGGAACGGCCCGCACTTGGCTAAAGAGCTTACCGGCTAATTCTATCAGGTCATGGGCCGAGTTGAGAGCCCGGTTTATTCAGAATTTCAAGGATACATGCAAGCAGCCCATGTCAATTGTGGACTTAGCTGCCTGTGTCCAGGAGGAAGGAGAGTCAACAACCCATTGGGTGCGCCGGGTTTCGGAGATTTTGCATTCATCAGACCGCATCAACGCTGACACCGCAGTTTTAACATTGGAAGGCAATTGCCGGTTTGAACCCTTGAAGTTGAAGTTGGGACGGCTCAAACGTCATTGTAATGACATGGGAACCCTCATGGCTGCACTAGTGAAGTATGCCGACTCTGATAGTACCAAGGATCCCGAGTCTGACGATGATAAGACAGGGAAGGGAAAGAAGAGCGGCAACGCCAAGGGGCAGCACCACAACCCGGCGGGTCATGGAAACGGCGGCAAGCGTAAAGCAGACCACGGTTTAGACTTTGTGGCTAACACTAATACACATGACAAGGGCCAGCGGCATAAGGGTAAACCGACCCGGCGCAATGGAATGCCAAATAATAACCCGGACCGTTTGTCGTATCTGTTGAACCAGCCCTGTCCAAAGCATGGGACGAAGGAGGAACCATCCACACACCTCTGGAAAGATTGTTACATCATGCAAGAGTTCAAAAATTCTGACTCTTTCCGGTATGATCATGGATCAGGAGGCGGTTCAGGCGGAGGAAATTCCGGTTCAGGATTCCATGGCAATCAGGGTGGACATAACAATCAAAGTAATCAGGGTAATCAAAGTGGCTATAATCATCAGGGCAATCAGCAGCAGCAGTAGTCGGGTTACCAGAGCAACCCAAAGCAGTTGAATAGCGGACAGTATCATGTCTTCACCACTAGCCTGGACAAGCGCGATCAGAAGCTTCATAAAAGAGCGGTGAATGCCGTTGAACCGGCCGTGGCCCGTTATTTGCGCTGGTCCGAGCAGCCGATTGTGTGGAGTAGAGAAGATCAACCACCCCGGGTTGACAATCCGGGTCATCTGGCTCTGGTGATAGCACCTCAGGTGGGAGGTTATAAGTTCAGTAAGGTACTCATGGATGGAGGGAGTAGCATCAATATCCTTTATTATGAAACTTTTCGTCGCATGGGGTTAACAGATTAAAATCTTAAACTGTCCAATACGGTGTTCCATGGTGTGGTGCCTGGTAAGTCGGCATATCCTGTTGGTAAGATAGCTTTGGAGGTGGCTTTTGGAGATGAGCATGACTCAAGATCAGAAACCTTGACCTTTGAAGTGGTGAAAATCAGCAGCCTGTATCATGCCCTATTTGGACGGCCAGCTTATGCTAAGTTTATGGCACGGCCTTGTTATGTCTATCTGCAGCTCAAGATGCTGGGTCACAAGGGAACTATAACCATGCATGGGAGCCGCAAGATTGCTCTGGAGTGTGAAGAGGGTGATGCGGCTTATGCTGAGTCGGTTTGTGCAACAGAAGATTTGAAGTTTTACAAGGACAATGTTGATCCGGCAGATATGACTTCGTTGAAGAAACCAACTACAGAGCATGATCCGGCCCCGAAGTTTAAATCGGCTGATGAGACTAAACTTGTTGACTTCGTGCCTGGTGATTCGTCCAAGCAGTTCACCATCAGCGCTAACTTAGATCCGAAATAGGAAGGTGCGCTCATCGAGTTCATCCGTGAGAATCGGGACATCTTTGCATGGAAACCTTCTGACATGCCAAGTGTACCAAGAGAACTCACTGAGCACACTCTCAATGTTGATCCTAAGTATAAACTGGTCAAGCAGTTTCTCCGCTGGTTCAATGAAGAAAGGTGCAAAGCTATTGGAGAAGAAGTAGCAAGGCTCTGGCGGTTGGATTTATCGTTGAAATATTCCATCCTGAGTGGTTGGCTAATCCGGTGCTGGTCCTCAAGAAGAATGGCACTTGGTGTATGTGTGTGGACTACACAGATCTCAACAAAGCTTGTCCAGCAGATCCTTTTGCCCTTCCCCGTATTGATCAAATTATTTATGCTACGGCGGGTTGCAAGCGTTTAAGCTTTTTGGATGCATACTCCGGTTATCATCAGATCAAAATGGCAGTTAAGGACCAGGAGAAGACAGCCTTCATAACTCCCTTTGGAGCCTTCTGCTATGTGTCCATGCCCTTTGGGCTCAAGAGTGCCCAGGTGACTTATCAAAGGTGTGTGCAGAATTGTCTGCATAAACAGATCGGCCGCAATGTTCACGCCTATGTGGATGATATTGTGGTAAAATCAAGGAAGAAGGAAACATTGATTGATGACTTCAAGGAAACCTTTGATAACCTGTGGGTTTATAAAATGATGCTTAATCCGGCCAAGTGTGTGTTTGGTGTACCTGCAGGCAAACTCTTGGGCTTTTTGGTGTCTAACAGGGGCATTGAAGATAATCCGGAAAAGATCAAAGCCATCACCTCTTTGACTAAACCGAAGTGTATCAATGATGTTCAACGCCTGGCAGGCCGGATTGCCGCGTTGAGCCGGTTTGTCAGTCGCCTTGGCGAGAAGGCCATCCCTTTGTATCAGATGCTGAAGAAAACGGATAACTTCGTCTGGAGTGACGCCGCTAATGAAGCATTTGAGGACTTAAAGCGGCAGCTAGCTAATCCGCCGATTCTCGCTGCTCCGGTTGATAAATAACCATTGCTGCTATATGTGGCAGCTAATGCTCGGGCTGTTAGTGTGGCTATTATGGTAGAGCGCAAAGAGGCAGGAAAGGAATATCCGGTTCTGCAGCCGGTTTACTATATGAGTGAGGTACTTATTGAGTCCAAGCAGAGGTACCTACATTGGCAAAAATTGGTGTATGGGGTTTTCATGGCAAGCCGGAAATTGAAGCAGTATTTCCAAGGTCATCCCATCAGGGTGGTCAGCTCTGCTCCTTTGGGAGATATAATCCAGAACAGGGAAGCAACCGGCCGGATTACTAAGTGGGCTATTGAGCTCGGGCCTCACGGGTTGAAATACATGCCCCGAACGGCGATCAAATCTCAGGCACTTGTGGATTTCATCAATGATTGGACAGAGTTACAAGCGCCAGAAGAGAAGCCGGATCATACTTATTGGACTATTCATTTTGATGGGTCCAGGCAATTGGAGGGCTCGGGGGCTGGAGTCGTATTAACTTCCTCACGAGGTGATAAGTTTTGTTATGTTCTCCGTTTAATGTTCCCTTGCACTAACAATGCAGCTGAATATGAGGCTTTACTCCATGGTCTTCGGATGGCTAAGGAGATGAACTTAAGCCGAGTTAAGTGCTTCGGTGACTCGGATCTGGTGGCTCAACAAGTGTCCGGCACTTGGGATTCCAAGGACCCACTCATGGCAGCATATCGTCGTGAGGTGGATATTGTTGCAGGTCACTTCAAAGGTTATCAGGTTGATCATGTGGACCGGCGAAGGAATGAAGCGGCGGACGCTTTAAGCCGCCTGGGTTCCCAACGTAAACCGGTTCCACCTAATGTCTTCTTGGATGTTTTGCATAATCCGTCCGTCAAGCTCCCTGGTGAAGAGGATTTGGCTGTTCCTGATCCGGAGGCCCAATTGGTGGCGGCTCTTCATGTTATCCCGGATTGGACGGTTCCATATTTGGCGTATATAAACCGGGGCGAGTTACCAGAGGATGAAACTTTGGCCAGGCAGATAACCCGGCGGTCCAAGTCCATGACTGTTATCAATGGAGAGTTACATCATTGCAGTGTGACAGGGGCGTTTCAACGCTGTGTGTCTCCTGAGGAAGGCCGTGAAATTTTGCGTGAGATCCACGAAGGGGATTGTGGTCACCACGCCGGTTCAAAATCTTGGTGGCCAAGGCGTTTCATCACGGTTTCTATTGGTTGACAGCTCATGCTGATGCCGAGGACTTGGTCAAAAGATGTGATGGTTGTCAGAAATTCTCAAGGCGCGCTCATGTACCAGCTCAAGAATTGAGGATGATTCCAATCACCTGGCCGTTTGCAACTTGGGGGCTGGATATGGTTGGGCCTTTCAAGAGGTCCAAGGACAAGAAGACCCACCTTTTGGTGGCGGTTGATAAGTTCACAAAGTGGGTGGAGGCAGAGCCAGTTAGTAAGTGTGACGCGGCCACGGCGGTTCAATTCATCAAAAAGGTGATCTTCCGGTTTGGCTTTCCACACAGCATTATAACAGACAATGGTACCAATCTGTCAAAGGGTGCCATGAAGGAGTTGTGTCAATGTGAGCACATCCGGCTTGACGTGTCATCAGTGGCTCACCCCAGTCCAATGGTCAAGCGGAGAGGGCCAATCAAGAAATCTTGAGAGGCATCAAACCCCGGCTTATGGTTCCTTTGCAACGGACGCCGGGTTGTTGGGTTGAGGAGCTACCTTCAGTGTTATGGAGCATCAATACCACGCCAACAGATCGACAGGATACACACCATTCTTCATGATTTATGGAGCGGAAGCAGTTCTTCCTAGTGACATCCGTCATGACTTGCCTCGTGTAGCGGCATATATTGAAGCGGACAACGAGAAGGCATGGCAGGAAGCTCTTGACCTATTAGATGAAGAACGTGACATAGCAGCAGCCCGTTCGGCGATTTATCAGCAAGATATGCGTCGTTATCACAGCCGCCGGGTTAGAACCAGAACCTTTCAAGAAGGCGATTTGGTGCTTCGGCTCATCCAGGATCAGACGGATATGCACAAGCTATCCTCCCCTTGGGAAGGACCCTTTGTGGTCAGCAAGAATCTACACAACGGGTCGTACTACCTAATCGATGTTCGAGAGCGCAAAGACTCACGTAAATCGGAGGAGGACACCAACCGACCGTGGAATATTGCTCATCTTCAGCCTTACTATACTTGAGCTATAGGCTCTACTTATGTACATATTATGACAATGTATATATTATGATCAATACAATAAACTGGAACCTCAGCTAAGGCGGGGTATCTGTTGTTTTTCTTACATCATGTGTGGTTACATGGAGCTTGCAAAGCGGCGTCCAATTTACCCCTTGATTTGGCTTCTCAAAGCTTCATATTAGATCACTTGGGGGCTTAGTCGTATCTGAACCATAGCTACACCTCTTGATTGGCGCAATGCCACAGCATCTCTTGGGGGCTTGGTCGTATCCGAACCATAGCCACGCCTCTTGATCGGCGTAATGCCACAGCATCACTTGGGGGCTTGGTCGAACCCGAACCATAGCCACACCTCTTGATCGGCGTAATGCCACAGCATCACTTGGGGCTTGGTCGAACCCGAACCATAGCCACGCCTCTTGATCGGCGTAATGCCACATCATCACTTGGGGGCTTGGTCGAACCCGAACCATAGCAATGCCTCTTGATCGGTGTAATGCCACAGCATCACTTGGGGGCTTGGTCGAACCCGAACCATAGCAACACCTCTTGATCAAATTTGGGGCCTGGCAGCCCGTGAAAAGCCTCGACTACAGCGGTTTTATTTGCCTTTTGCTAAGTTTCTTTTTCTTTTGCTAAGATTTGTGATGTTTTCAAACCAGTGTTTATCAACCCGGTTAGGCTGTCAACTACAAGTTGTCAGTACATGACCAAGTTATAATCCGGAGACTATCAGCCCGGTCTGGTTTTGACTCATAGTCACCAGTATGGAATAAACCGGTGTTTATCACAACCCGGAACGGTTTATTGTAAACCGGCATTATATAACAGGAGATACTTTTACTCCGGATTAGGGTTATTACCCTCATTACAAGGTTGGTCAGCCAACACTATGCCTAAAGGTCACAGGTATCATATATTTCCATATTTGGTTATCTTTTACAACCTTGGTTATAAACCTTGGTCATATATATAGTTGGGTATCATGACCCGCCCGGTGGTAAACCGCTAGGGCGCTTTAAGCTTCTTATCTGCAGGAACAACTTGAATAAATAGCTATGGATTATGAACATCATATCTTAAGCATGGTGGATTAACACGCATCAGTTGTAGATAAATATGCACGAAGGCATAATAGACCAAGTGTTTTAACTCGCCTATTACAAGGCGTTTTCAGTGCCCAAAGGAGTAATTGTCTCAATAAGCATTACAGCAAAAGAAAACTAAACCGGCCCCCGGATTATGATTGCTTATCAGCTTGACCTGACGGCTGCGGATCATCTTGCACCGGTTCATCTTCTTCGTCCCTACCCAGCGGCTAGAAGTCAACAGTTGCCCAGTCGATCCCAGTTAAAGCTTGGAACACAGCTTCGTCGCTTATAAGGCTGGACTGTTCAATATCAAGGGCATTAGTTTGCTTACGGATTGGAGGGATCAGGTTTTGAGCCTCAGGAGATGGTACAGCAACCCGCTTGTTATTGATATCATAACTCGCCTGATAATGTGAAAGATCAGCTTCTTCAGCCAGTTGATAAGCCAGTGGACGTACTTCCCGGTTTATGGCGCGGAGATCTTCAGTGCAAAATTCTGATCCGTCTTCTTTCAAGCTTGGGTAGCCTTTAGCCACGTCCGTCGGGTCAAGATCAGGCACCCATGCTTTTGCCCGGGTTAGCGCGGTCAGAGCGCCAGCCCTTGCAGCAGACCTCTTCAGCTCTTCTACCTGGGCAGGCAACATAGATAGCCTATCTAAGGTATCTTTGATTAACGTTGGGGGCGGCTTATTGTGAGAAGCGGTGCAGATAATTCGTTGAGCACCGATATACAGTTGTTCTATCAGCGTATAGGCAGCCTTCAGCTTCTTCTGAACATCAGAGCCCAGATGACTAATGCGAGTTCCTGCATCATTGCAAACATCAGTAAACCGGCAACACATGGGAAAATATGTTGACAGTATTAAGGACAAGATGCTTACCAAACACAGCAGCGGTCATCGCATGTACTTGCCGCTTTACCCCAGTCAGCTCGTCTAGCACTGGTTTGAGAGCTGCTTCTGCATCTTCAGCTCTTTTCCGCAAAGCGGATTTCTGTGTGTTCCAATCCGCCCGCTCCTTGGCAAAGCTTTCCTTTAGCTTTTCCATAGCGGCTAAAGCGCTTGTCAGCTCATCTTTTGCTTTGGAAGTTTCGGCCTGTTGGGACTTGATGTTCTCTTGCAGGTCAGCGGTTTGGCTTTCCTTCTTGCTCAGTTCAGCCTATAAAGACACAGATACATAATGAGTTGACAGTACATATCTGAAGTACCAAGCACATAACAAGTTATGCCCTTAGTACTTGGGGGCTAATGCATATTTGCTTTTACTCATAAATTTTTACAAGTCCCAAGCACAATACAAGTATTAAGCTTGGCACTTGGGGGCTAATGTGTGTTTGCTCAAAAAACTGTTGATATGGGAATTCTTCTATAGTCCCGGTTCATCTTTATTAAGTTAAACCGGCCCTTGGGGACTATACCAGGGAAAGAACAGTATGGCAAATTTTAAGGAACCGGTTCATCTTAACAAGATAATCCGGTCCCTGGAGGCTAAATATGCAAAGTTAAGTTATGACAAAAGTCCCGGTTTAGATTGGTATCATAAACCGTCACTTGGGGGCTACTAGGAGTTGATAAACTGCAATTGGACAAAGGAGAAAAATAGTAGTTACCTCATATCGCTCCGTCATCAAGTTTACCAAACTAGCTTCATAGTCACGGCTGGTATACAGACGGTTCAAGAAGCCAGACTGAATATCTTAAACATTGAGGTGGGCGAAGCTTGATAAATCGGCATTCCATTTGCCTTTGCCGATAGCAGAGAGATCATCCTTGGCAGTATGCTTTGACAAAGCTACAGGATTGCCAGGAGTGGTGTGGCCAGTGCTAGTAATCATAACGTCATCATCTTGTTCATCAGCAGCTTTCGCCGGAGTTGGCGGTTTATCAGTGTCCTTAGCTGGACTGACCGATTTGTCACCAGTTCGGACAGGGCTGGCTGGCCGGTCTGCATGACTTGTAGTATCAACTTGCACTTTTTCAGCAAGGAAATCATGGTCTTGAAGCGGCGGATCGTGAAGCATGGCGTCAGCGTCGGTTTCTTCCAGATCGGGAGTTGTTTCCGGTTCAGCAGCTACATTATCATCAGCCGGTTTGTTCAACCGAGCTTTCTTGCTGGGTCTTAGCTTGGCGCTGCGAAAAGATAGACATAAGGATCAGTATGGTATGAAAAGATAACATATCAAGAATAAAGACATGTGCATAACTCACCCAGGAACTGTTTTGAGGGGTGGAAGCTGTGTGGCCGAGGACTCACCAGAGGATGAGTGAGAAGTACCCTGGTAATTTGAATCAGACAGGTTAAGAGGCTGGTGAAAACAACCTACTTTTGGGCATGAAGTATCAATGGGATAAGAGACCTCTGATCGGCGTTTCCGAACCGGACTGTTCGGTAAACCGGCGGAGGTAACTACCTGGCCGCTGTGCTGGGTTGTACGGCGAGCTTCGTGCTGCTGCGTCTTCAAAAGAAAGTTTGGGTCCAAGTAAGCAAGAGGGTGAGAAAATTTTACTTTCCGGTTTGCTTGACGGATTTTTTTATGTTGGCAGAGGATCTGAATCGGAGGAAAGAATAGTTACCTCTACGTCCTCAGCATGACTGCCTTCAGCGTCGTCCTGATAATAATCATTGTCAATGAGATGTCCGAAAAATGAACCAAGAGAATCAAGTTCTACCTCTGGTTCCGGATTACGCACATCGTCATCAGCTGGTAGATCGGAGGATGTGGTGGTCCTTCTCTTGGCAGGTTTCTTAACAACCTTGGTCTTTGGACGAACTGGCTTGACCGGTCTGTCTTGCGGCTTCGCCGGTTTGTCTTGTGATGGTTTCTTGTTCCAGAACGGATCATCATCCTGTCAGAAAATAATCACACTTTCAGAGAATATTTGGACAGAAGCAAATTCAGATACAAAGGATTATATGATTCTTACAACTGGTGGTTTGTTGAAGGTGCGGAAAGGGAGTAGTCCGGTTTGGGCACAGACGGCCTCCGGTTCATTCAGTATTTTCTTTACAGCCTCAGTGACTTCTTCGTCTGTAAGCTGAATGTCAATGTGTCGCTGAGCATCCTTCAAACTCCCCGTGTACTCACACATCAAACCGGGGCGCCGGCTTAAGGGCAGAATACTCCAGCTTATCCAACAGCGGGCAAGATCAACTCCTGTCAAACCGTTTGCCATGAAGGCTCTGAGCTTTGATAATCGAGGAGCATAGTTGGCTCTCTCTCTTGCAGTCAGCCTCTGAGGGAAAGGGTGTGTGTTGCTCAGGCGTTCAGGGCGGTAACCCGGCAGAGGGTTTTTGTCAGACGGAGAGGTATCCATGCAGTAAAACCAAGTTTGGTTCCACTCTTTGGGGTGACTGTGGAGTTTGGGATGAGGGAAGGTGACTTCTTTCCTCTTCTGAACCGCCATTCCGCCCAGTTCCGTATTGGGTCCATCTGAGAACTCGGTGCGATGGTTTAAGTGAAAGAAATCCCTAAACAGTTCGACTGTAGGTTCCTCTTGCAGATAAACCTCACAGAATACTTGGAAGTGGCAGATGTTGGTAACAGAGTTGGGACCGATGTCTTGAGGGCGCAACTGAAAATTGGCCAGTACATCTCAGAAATTTTTTGAACCGGGAGGGCTAAAACCTCGTCCGAGATGATCAGCAAACACGATTACCTCTCCATCCTGGGGTGTAGGAGGATTTTCCGGGCCAGGGACCCTCCAGTGGATAACATCTTTCTTGGCTAAAGCGCCCGTTTTAACAAGGTTGTTTAATTGCTCCTCGGTTACTCGAGAGGGAGCCCAATTGCATTCATAGACTTGTTTGGCCATGACAAGGGAAATCTGAAACATGGTTATAGCCGGTTTAAGATTTACAGTGGACAGCTATGTAGTGATAGAAGGATACAAGCATATTGATAAACCGGATTTGCTTATTCGTAAACCGGAATCTGACGATGGAAACAGTGTAATGCATTGGCGGTTCAACAGGGGACTAATGGTATCTACTGGGTCATCATTCTGTATATGAAGTTAAACCGCCCTATCTGGTATTAAAGATGTCTAAGTGAAGGGAAAAACAGGTTTCACATCTTGCTATGGTAATTTCAGATCTACCGCGCGTTGAGAAAACAGAATATATTCTGACCTAAATTTCAGCGTACTAAAAAGTTCACCAAGTTGAGATGAGTTGGGTATCAAACAGGTGTTGAAACTACTACCGCACGAGATCTATGTGGTTTAAACTACTACCGCGCGAGATCTATGTGGTTTTTGGACCTAATCAATGCATATAAGTAAGGGAAAAGAAGGGCGGCAACGAACACTGATGAACGACAGAAACCCTAAGTGCACATCTATGGTAAGAGAAAGGGGAGACTTACGGAGGCTGTTGAGCAGCGGCGGCGCGCGGAGGAGCTCTGGTACGTTCAGGTCGATGCAGCGGCCAAGGTTGGTGCAACAGTCGAAGGTTGACGGCGGCGGCCGAGGTCGAAGGTTCGGGCGTCGCGAGGATGACGATGACGCGAAGAGGCACGAGGGGGAAAATGGAAAGACCCCCTGGCCCTATTTATAAGGGAGTTAAATGACAGGCGCGAAAATCGAGGAGCTGACTTTTTGGATATGAGGCGCAGCTGTCGCCTCGATTGTCGGAGGCTCATTAATGAAGGTGGGTTATACGCAGTTTTAAATGACAGGTGACGTCACGGCGGTTTACCATGATCCTAGAAGATGATGTCACGGCGGTTTACAAGATTATATGAAGATGTCAAAGAAGAAATTTTCTTAAGGTATTGTGGATTGACATGAACCAGTTCAAATCAATCTGGGGCCTAATGTTGGGGATATTACCACTGGGCGTAAACCGGCCAGGAGAGGCCGGGTTAACCCCGTAAGTAGTTCATCTATATCTGAAGTCCATGAAGACAGATGGTGACACTTCATGAAGGCCCAAGGCCCAAATCCGGTTTAAGGCCTGTAGACATAAACCGACATTGATATGTAAACTTGTGTTGTAAGATAGAAGTAGCAGAGACCGAGCCGGACACGATTATGAGCCGGCCTCGGGATTCTGTAAACCGGCGGGCGTCAACCCATGTATATAAGGGGACGACCCGGCGGCGGTTCAGGGACAACAGACAACAACTCGAGACCCAGGCAAAGCGTATTCGCTCCCTAGTCATCGAAACCCCATCAATTCCATCACAACTAGACGTAGGCTTTTACCTTCATCGTAAGGGGCCAAACTAGTATAAAACTCTCTTGCATCCCTTGTCCGCTTTAACCCCTTTAAGCTAACCCGTAGCGATGGCTCCACGACTAAGTCCTTTCTCTAGGACATCTGCCGTGACAAAACCACGACAAACGGCCGCTGCCGAAGTTCTATATATGGGACTGTTTGTGGCCCAGTGTCGAAGCTAACTGGGCTTAATTCAGAGAGCATGGGCCGTAACAGCAAACTCAGGGCTAAAATGCCCACTATTTGGGCTAACAGTGAAGTTAGCGGGCCGTAAATGGCCAATATTCGCAAAGCCGTTACCCAGGCATTTGAATGGGTCCGGCCCAAATGCCAATATTGACCTATTATACGGGCAAGGGCTCAAACGATGGCCAGGCCTTACTTCATTGGCAATGGGGCCTTGTTGGCTGCATAGTCGGCATATATGGGGCCTTTTACTGGGCGTTCACGGTATGGGCCACTATGGCCGCCACGTGCCGACACAGGTGTCCAATGAGTGGATGACATCTGTCCCAACGATGAGCCGACACGTGGTTCCTCTGGCCATTGAGAATTTTACACGTGGAAAATCCCCATTGGTCCAGGTTGTTAACGGGTTATCGGTTCCAAAACCGGACCCGATAGCTTAACGGCGACCCGTTACGGTGGATGCCATGTGTTGGTTACCCTTGACGAAAGCACTTCCATGACACGCCACTTATCGTCATGGAAGTGGACACTTCTGTGATGATAATTTTGGCAATGTCATGGAACACTTCTATGACAACACAGGTATGGCTATCTTGATTCTGTCATAAAATTGTCATGGATGTACATGCATGACAGAAAACATGACCTACTATGACAAACACGTATCATCACGGAAGTCTATTTTTTTGTAGTGAACTTTGACAAGGTTTTCCCATTCCAAAATATCAAATGCCTACGATTGTGGAATGGGCGGGGTTTGCCATCAGTTCGGACATTGACATGGCACCTCGTGCTAAATAAACCAGCTATTCTTTTTGTGCAGTTCCACCAAAATCAACCAAATTCGCGCGTAGCTTGTACGACTTCTCCTTTATATGTTGCAACACCTTGAACATATAGGCACCTCCTTTCTTATAGCTAATTTTGTGGCTGGAGGTGGAAACGAATGATTCGAGAACATTCGATGTATTGTGCATGATATAGTATAATGGGCACAAACCATCAGAACATCTTGTGCAGTTCCCATTGAAATCAAGCTGAGCACCCCTGTTTGCATAAATACAAAAAAATGATTAGTAAAGCAAATTGTATTATGAATTTAGAGTTTAAACAGGCACCTACATGGTCCGTGCAGAGCACACATTTAAAAAATGGAACTCACCAGAAAGAATCCTAGAACAACATTGTACTTGCCCATCACAGAAAAAAAGATAGAAATCTGTGAGTCCTTCTGAGCTGAAGTTAGTTTGGTCTTGTGGGGAGTAATGTAACCATCCTTCAACTGCTCCTTCTAATGAGAAGATAGACTGGGCTTCTTCATCCTGGCATAATCGGAACTAATCACTTCACGTACTCCATATTCTTCTTCAGAGGAGGATGATCCTGTTGTGCAAAGACAAGAGAACAACTGATTGCTAGCATCCGTTTGCTTGAAAAAAAGGAAAGGAAATATTTAAAATAGCCATTACATTAACAAAGGGAGTAACTGATGAAATGTATAGTCACAAAGAGATGCATTTCCTCATTATCCTCATAGGAAATGATATGATACCAAACACGACAGCTCAACATGAACTGTATTATTACTTAATTCTATCAGTGGCTATAACGGTGGCAAACCGGTGCATCAATTTATTAGCAGCCTTAGATTAACATGCGAAACAATACCACTTTCTCATGAGCGTAGCTAAACAGTAGCACAACACCAATAGAGATGACAAAGCTCAATCATATGGATGAAATCCGTGGGCCGGTACCAACCTTTGTCAGGAGGCTTATTGTGTAGAGCTAGCAGATGAACTGGTGAAGCATTTCTCCGGAACCATCCGTTATTATCTACTATGGTTGCCATGCTTACTATAAACTCCTTGATTACTTTAATGTTTCCAACATCTTCTTGTGCAGTTCCACTAAAATTTATGTTATCTTCAAACAAGATCCCTGTTTGCACAAGTAGAGATAATTACATAATACATTAAGAGTGGCATCAAATCACAGTGGGAAAACAATTGCTCGTTCCAGCCATAGGAATAAATTAAGATGCAAAACTATATCATTACTTCTGTCATCACAGTTCCAGTGCTTCATTACAGCACCGGGAGTTGATTTTTTTTCTTCTTCCGCTTGTTCTTCCCCTTCATCACTTGGTTCAATAACAGAAAAGCTTCGCCTTCAATATAAGATTTGGCATGTCAATTAGGGAGCACAAGTATAGCACTAAACAACAACATTACTTTTCTGATGACAGTAGAAAAATACAGGCCAACAGTTGTGAAATATCATTATCTTACCTCAATGGGATATTACAGTGCGCATACAGATTGGAAGTCTGGTATCCTTTTGTGGAGTTCACTAAAATCAAGCTACATTACTGTATAAGTAGTAGAACATATGAAAGAACACTGCACAATCATGTGGAAGAAGGCCATTACTAACCTCTCATGACGCGGAATTCAAACAACTCACAAGAAGAAGATCTGAAACAAATTTGTCAACACATATAGGAAGTCAGAGCTCCTCTTGTGTAGTTCCACTAAGATCAAGCAATCAAGCAACGTTGTCGGTGTGACATTTTAGTTGAACTGCACAAAACACTCTTAAAGCAAAAGTGTTTTGTGCAGCGCAACAAAAGGTCGCAATAGCAACAAGGTGAAGTAGATAACCCTGTTTACACAGAGGTGCAAAGGAAACAATTACTAGTCAATAACGGTGGATGACACAGAAGCCCACAGAAAGAAGCATCTTACTTATCTAAATTTGAAAGAAAGCAAGACAGTACCATTTCTCAAACAGTGGTATTGATTCTTATTTACAGAGAGATTATATTAACAATAAAATTTGTTAAGCATGTAATTTGCTTTTAACTGTGGCATTGCTTCAATTTTCCAGTGGCATCATTAGATTAACAAGAGCTAAAGAGTTGTAAGGGACAGCTAAAGAGTTGCACATCTACCGATGTATAAAGGGGTGATGCACAGTCTGTTGCAGCAAAGAACAAACAACCAAGCAGCATATTCGTGTTGGTCGCATTAATATGCTGCTTGGTTGTTTGTTCTTTGTTGCAACAGCCTGTGCATCACCCCTTTATACATCGGTAGATGCACATGGGTGCAACTCTTTAGCTGTCCCTTACAACTCTTTAGCTCTTGTTAATCTAATAATGCCACTGGAAAATTGAAGCAATGCCACAGTTAAAAGCAAATTACATGCGTAACGAATTTTATTGTTAATATAATCTCTCTCTAAATATGAATCAATACCACTGTTTGAGAAATGGTACTGTCTTGCTTTCTTTCCCATTTAGATAAGTAAGATGCTTCTTTCTGTGGGCTTCTGTGTCATCCACCGTTATTAACTAGTAATTATTTCCTTTGCACCTCTGTGTAAACCCCAGAAAACAAGCGCCGAGGCTGCAGCGTATATAGTTGGAGTGATTTTCTTTTTCTCTCCATAATAAAAATCGTTATAAATTGTGCACGAAACGAAACTCTTTATTTAACGTAGTGAAGAAAAATACTAGGGCAATGCTAATATGTGAAGAAAATTTAATGCTCGAAGGAGTCAACTCGCAATTAACATTGCACGCCCCCTGTCACGTTACTATCGTTCACGTCTGCTACACGGCCCTCCGAAGTGAACAACAACTAAACCACACATGGTCAAAATATCGGAAAGGTGGGCTGCACCATCCTCAAATGTGAGCATGTGGTGGAAATAAGTGAAAATAAGACTGTAATAATATGGTAAAACAAAGAAAATGAGATTAGCCGGGAAGTAGTAAACTGCTAATACATGACAACAAAAAATAAATATTATTGGCTTCTTTTTTTATGTCCTCTAAATGCTATAGTGCGAGGCAGCGACTGTGTCTCCGATGGACGTGCGTGTACCTCTTCTTGTAAGTACTCCATTTATCTCACTTCCTGTGGCTTCCCACTCCCACGATATTCCTATTCCATGAACATGTGTGTGTGTGTGTGTGCGCGCGCGCGCACATGTGTGTGTGTGTGTGTGTTTTAACACCGTGTGTGTGTGTTAGAGACAGCGACACATCGACCTATAGAGAGATGCTGTGTAGTAACTACAAAGCCCCGAGAGTCGGTGCATCCTCTCGTTTCCGGGCGTCCGGTTGGGACAGCTGCCACGCCCGCTCCTGACTGATCACCCTGGCCCACCAAGGCCCCTCCATCGCCCGCGCACGCTTCTTGCCTGTCGCGGGAAACCATGGCCACCTATGGGACTAGGAGGCCCCTTGCTGGTTCGGTAGGGGGGCGACGCGTTGCACAAAGAGCAGACGAGCGTGGGGCAGCGCGGCGGGGATCACACAAGCAATTTACCCAGGTTCGGGCCGCCGTGAGGCGTAAAACCCTACTCCTGCTTTGGTGGATTGATGGTGGAAAAGGTGGTGGATGAGCGTAGTACACTTGCCCGGCAGGGGTTGCCTTGGGGCAGCAGCGACTACGCGCGTATGGGGGTGTGAGTTATCCAACCTTCTAACCCTTTCTACAGTTCCCATGGGCCTCCTTTTATAGATCAAGGGGTCACCACAACGGCAAAGTAGTCATTATGCACTGATATGATAGCAAACAGTGCTATCATACCTAACTCTGCGGGCTGACAGGGCACATTAAATGCACTGCTTAGTGTCACATCACTGATTGCCCGGCAAGGCTTGCCGGGCTATCTTGCCAGCTCCGCACCTACTTGCTTGACACGTCGCAGGACGGGTGTTGTCTGTGGGTTTTTCCTGTAAGGAGAGGCAGCCATGTGGCGAATGACTGCCACTCAGTAACTTTGCGGCTTAACACGGCACTGATCGACGACATGGGTCGTGGTTGAGTGGTTGGTGAGGTGGTTTTGCTTCCGTGAGCCTTGGCAGGCCCTGCCGGGGCGCTTTGGTCGCTTGCTTTTGGGGGTAGCCTCACCCCTTGCCGGGCTCGCCTGCCCGGCAAAGGAGGCCCTTCTCTTGGCGATATCCCGCTTCTCTGGCTCGATCTTCGTCTCTCTAATCCGCATGCTAGTCCTTCGAATCTCTTGGTTCCTTGTACTCTGACTCGGGTTGGTGCTTCAATCTTGTTCTCGTGCCTGTGCATAGTCTGGGCAACAGACTCAGGGTTTTTTTGGACGGACAGAAGCCCCCGGGCCTGCCCCGAACGCGTTGCCGAGCGTCGTCGGGGTAGGGCCAAATAAGTGGACAAGCAGGGTTGCTGAAGAGGCTGGTCTCTTGCGGTCTTCCTTGCTTCTTCATTAGCTTGATTCCGGGCCAGTTTCTAGTTTCCCTGTGCGTTGTGTGAAGCCAATGGCGGTGGGGCCACTCCAGTAATGGCCCGTGAATGACTTTAATGTACGGGGTAGAAACTGCCAATTCACTCTTCCCACTTTGCCCTTATCCTTGGCCACGTATGTTGCATGCATCGCGCAGGGGTAGGTAACGGAGGCGCGTGGCGCAGGAGAGTATCAAGATGAGGATCCGGTCGTCTTGAATTGGTGGAGGAGGACGGTGGCCGCCTGTTGATGGAGCATCGCCCCTCCCCGCCCTGCCTATAAAAGGAGGGGCGGAGGGAGGGTGGAGTCATTCAACCTCGCACTCTTCTTCCTTTTTCTTCTGCTGGTTATGCTGGAAAAAAGGGCTTGGGGCCGTGCCCCGGGCTCCATCTTGAAGCTCCTCCTAGATCTAGACGGGGGACTCGGGCGGCACGGCGACAATGCCGGGAGTGGCAATCCCGGCGTGTCTGCCGCTGGGTTGCTTGTGGCCTAGACTTCAGTGGGAGGGGACGCGAACGACACCACGTCACGGCTTGAGGTGGGCATGGCGTATGGTAGTCGGCTGCTCCCCATTCTTCTTCCCCTTACAGCATTGGGGAGGAGCCATGGAAGAGATTCGTCGCTAATAGGAGCGAATCTAGCTCCTCCTGGGCGTCGTCTTCCTGTCGTGCAGGAAGGCCCCTTCCTTTCTCATGCGTCCCCGGGACGCGCAGTGGCTTCTAACGCCAGGGCTCCTGGAGATGACCATGCTCTCTGTGGGAACACCCAGAGAGTATGGCGTCCGGCGTGACGGTCATGCCGAGGTCTTCGGGTGGTAGTGATACAGACGACAGCGGCAACCCACGACGCGTCAAGAACGGGGACGACCGTTTTGACGAGTCGTGTTTGTCGGTGACTCCGTGCCTCCCATGTGGTCCTTCAGCAGCGTCACCATCCACGCCTGCCCTCCAGTTTCTTCCTTCTATCTGGGGAGCGGCGCCATACTGATCCTGGGGAGGCGCCGAATCCTAGTTATGCCCGCCTCCGGCCTCTTCGACCTCTTCCTGTAGGAGATGGACAGGGGCAAAGGCATTACGGGGCACTTATCTTTTTTCAATCTTAAACCTGTTGGCAATCGCCAAATTTTAATTCAAATAATGTGACCACTTGAGTCCGTGTTTGTGTTCTGTAATGCTTGTACTTGTATCAGTATATTAATAAAAAAGATGAACCTTGCCGGGAACTCGTGCATGTGTATGTCCATGCAGAGGCGAGATGCCTCTTTAATGTAAATAAACGAGTTTCCCCGGGCAGGCTATCCTGTCGATGCCCTCTTTGTCTGCCGGAGAGCAGCGTCTGCCGGGGAACAGACAGAGGGGCCAGCCCCCCGCCAACTTCTTTTTTTTTCAAAGGCTACTGCGACCATTCTGACCGAAGCAATGTTCGAGTCATGGATGGGAGCACCTAAGTCTCAAAAGAGTGGCGAGGCTTTCTCATGCTCAAGTTGTAGCCTTACAGAACATTAACGGACAGGAGGTAAAACTTATCAGTTTGGCTTGTCGGGGATCGCAGTGTCGGGCAATTTTCTCAGCTCATTGTTGAAGCCAAATTCACGGCAGGAACCTGCAACTTCATGCAGATGAGAATGAATGCAAGATGCGATCCTATCTATATGCATATGCAAATGCTCATGAAATGCTTATGCAATGATCTTGGTGTGCTCATGCATGCAATCTTGGTCGGGGCCCCCCACAGCACTTCTTTATTTTCTCTTGCACGGGGTCATCACCGCGGCTTTGTACAAGGGGTTACTGCAGCTGAGGCAAGGCCTGTACAAAAGGGTGGCTGCGGGCAGGACCCGACACCCACTCCTTACGGGTAGAACTTGTGGAGATGCTCAATATTCCATGAGTTTTGCAACTGAGTGCCATCTCCGGTCTCCAGACGGACTGCGCTAGGTCTGGTGACTCGTACTACCCAGTAAGGGCCTTCCCACTTTGGTGACAACTTGTGTGTACCCTTGGCAGATGGAACGCGCCTAAGGACAAGGTCAACTTCCTCAAAACACTGGGCATGAACCATGTGGCTATGATAGCGGCGCAGGGCTTGCTGGTAGCGTGCAGCACGCGTAGCAGCCAGGAGACGGTTCTCCTCGAGTAGCACAGCGTCATCACGCCGGTGCTGATCTTGCGCTACTTCATCGTAGGCAAGCACTCGAGGCAACCCGTCAATGAGTTCCGTGGGGATAACTGCTTCTGCCCCATACACTAGGGAGAAGGGAGTCTGCCCGGTAGCTCGGTTTGGTGTCGTTCTGAGGGACCAGAGAACTACCGGCAGCTCCTCGATCCACTGCCTGCCGTGCTTCTACAGCGTATCAAAAGTTCTCGTCTTGAGTCCATGTAGCACTTCAGCATTCGCCCTCTCAGGTTTTCCATTGCTTCGGGGGTGTGCCTCAGAGGCGAATGAGATCTTGCATCCGAGGGCAGGAACCTATTGCATGAAGGCGCGACTCGTGAACTGGGTGCCGTTGTCGGTGATGATCCTTGCCGGAACTCCAAACGACACACCAATTCTTTCAAGAACTTGATAGCTGACTGAGCAGTCACCTTTCTCACGGCAGTCATGTAACACCCCGCATGTAACTTGCCATATTTGTAACTCCGACTCTTGCCATTTCCGGCTATGTGTTTTGTTTTCCTCCGTTGTTGGGCTTTGTCTTTCGTTTTGTATTTTGTCATGTCATGCATTTTCATATCATATCATCATGTGCATTGCATTCGCATACGTGTTCGTCTCATGCATCCGAGCATTTTCCCCGTTGTCCGTTTTCCAATCCGGCGCTCCTATCTCCTCCGGTGCACCCCTCTAGTTTTCTTTCGTGTGCGTGTGCCAAACTTTCTCGGAATGGACCGAGGCTTGTCAAGTGGTTTTATTATACCACCCGGAGTCTACCGGTCAAGTTTCGTTCCATTCGGAGGTCGTTTGGTACTCCAACGGTTAACCGGGCCTCCGCAAGATCCATTTGAGTGTCCAGCAAAAACCCCCTCCAAAACCAGCCCAAAGCCCACCAAACTCTCTTCCATGCTCTAGGTCGTTCGATCACGATCGTGTGGGCGAAAACCGCACCTCATTTGGAGTCTCCTAGCTCCCTCTACCTATAAATGAGTGGACATCCTGAAAAACGAAACTGCAGTCGAAACCCTAATTTCCCCTCTCCGCGGGCGGACGCGTCCAGCCGCCGCCGGACAACGTCCGCCGCGCGCCCGGCCAACCGGAGCGCGACACGTGTCGCCGTCGCCTCTTCCACCGCGCCGGCCCGCGAGCCCGCCGCGGGCCCGCCGGCCCGTTCCCCGCCGCCGCGCCCGCTCCTCCGCGCCTCCCGCCGACTCCGCCGCCGCAGCGCGCCGCCGCGCCCGCCCGCCGGCCGGCCAGCCGCCTCCGCCGCCGCGCCGCGGGCCCCCGCCGCCGACTCCGCCGCCGCGCCGGCCACCGCCTCCTCCGCCGCCGCCCCGCCGGCGGCCCCCTCCTCCGGCCGCCCCCGCCCTCGCCCGCCGGCCTCTTCTTCCTCCCGTCGGCGAGCACCACCGCGCGCCCGCGCCCAGCCGGTCCCGATCCGATCTGGTCAACGGGAGTAGGTTGACCCGAGACCCCCCCTCTTTTTTTCTAAGTCCCTGAAACATTTTAGTATATGCTCCTTTTCCCGATGCGATAACTTTGTGCATGTAGCTCCGATTCGCGCGTATAATATGTCAAATTGTTCGTCTCGTGATGCTCTTCATTTTGTTCAATCTCACCATTTTCATTAGAGGTCATCTTGATGCCCAAATCTTCGTTGGAAGAGGGCTAGTTGCTGTTAATCTCTGGTTCTTATCAGAACTTGGAGATTTGTCATTTTTGTATCATTTATTCTGTGCATCTTTTGAGCATGAGCTCTACATGTGTTTTGAAGTATGCCATGCCATCTTTCCAGTGGTATAGTCCATGTATTTTTGTGGTCTTTGTGGTGACTAGCACAAGCATGCAAAGTAGGCCCCGTAATATTTCTGATTTCAGGGACTTAGTGATTTCTCTTAAGCCCTTGTCTGCTGTAATTTTGTTGCCATGTTAACTTGATGCTAGAGAGAGATCCATGCATATTTTAGAGATGTTCAGTAAGGATGTTTTGTAGCTATAGTTGTAATTGATCCATTCCTGCAATTGTTTGCAATTTTAGAGTACTATAGCATAACTCAATCTTGCTCTACTTTTGCTATAAAATATTTCTGGCAGATTCTTAACATGACATGCATTTTTGCCAAGCTTATTGTAGTTGATCCACACATGCCATGTAATTGTTCTTGCCATGGATAGCTTCTTAAACATGCCGTCTTGCTGTAGGTATGCTTGGTTTTTCATGCATTGCTCTTTAGTGAGTGAATCAAGCTCACAAAGAGGCCTACATATTAACATTTCTGCCATGCTCTGTTTTTCTGCTAAGTCTGAAACCTGATAACGAAACTTGCTATGTTTACATGCTTGCCATCATATCTTCTGGTCCTTTTTGGCTTATGGTCAGTAAGGGATTTTTGTAATGTGCATTTAGTAGAACACTACTATGCCTTGTTTTGCTATGTTAAGTTCCTGTAGCATGTTGATTTCGTGCTCTGAACATTGCTACCTGATGCTGTTTTCTGCCATGTCCAGTTTTCCACTAAGTCTGTGAACCTGTAATCTTTTGCACTTTTGCCATGCTTGTTTGAGCTTGATATGTTATGAACTAGCAGTAGCTCAGTGTTCATCTTTTGTCAAGCATCTCCTGTAGATTACTGCAATGTGCTTTGTTGCTATGTTGGGGTGTTGTAGCATTGTTGCTTGTTGCATTTTAAGTGCTACCTTGCTGTTTATCGCAGATTATTGCCATTCTTGTTTTGCTTGCCATTTGCAAACCGTGCATCCGATTCCGGTGATCCTTATATCGATTTCGACCGAAATCATCTCATCTTTCCAGTGGCATGCTTGGTTTGTCAAGTTACTGCCATGTTCATCATTTTCCTTCCGGAGCACGGATATGCATCGCATATCATAACTTGCATATCATACATGTCTTGCATCATGTTGCTTGCGCATTTCTCGTTGTTGATTGTCGTTCCATTTGCTGTGTTCTTGTCTTGGGTAGAGCCGGGAGACGAGTTCGTGAACGAGGAACCTGTCGAGTACACTTACGACGATCAAGCTTTCGACAACTCTGAGAATCTTGCAGGCAAGATGACCACCCCTCGAAATCACTTCTATCTTTGCTATGCTAGTTGTTCGCTCTATTGCCATGCTCGCTACCTATCACTTGCTATATCATGTCTCCTATTTTAGCCATGTCAGCCCCTAACCATCCTTTCCTAGCAAACCGTTGTTTGGCTATGTTACCGCTTTTGCTCAGCCCCTCTTATAGCGTTGCTAGTTGCAGGTGAAGTTGAGGTTTGTTCCATGTCGGAACATGGATATGTTGGGATATCACTATATCTCTTATTTAATTAATGCATCTATATATTTTGGTAAAGGGTGGAAGGCTCGGCCTTATGCCTGGTGTTTTGTTCCACTCTTGCCGCCCTAGTTACTGTTATACCGGGATTATGTTCCTTGAGTTTGCGTTCCTTACACGGTCGGGTGATTTATGGGACCCCCTTGACAGTTCGCCTTGAATAAAACTCCTCCAGCATGGCCCAACCTTGGTTTTACCAGTTGCTACCTAAGCCTTTTCCCCCGGGTTTTCGCGAGCCCGAGGGTCATCTTATTTTAACCCCCCCGGGCCAGTGCTCCTTCGAGTGTTGGTCCGAACCGAGCAGCCTGCGGGGCCACCTCGGGGAAACTCGAGGTCTGGTTTTACTCGTAGCTTGACTTATCCGGTGTGCCCTGAGAACGAGATATGTGCAGCTCCTATCGGGATTTGTCGGCACATTCGGGCGGCTTTGCTGGTCTTGTTTTACCATTGTCGAGATGTCTTGTAAACCGGGATTCCGAGACTGATCGGGTCTTTCCGGGAGAAGGTTTATCCTTCGTTGACCGTGAGAGCTTATGATGGGCTAAGTTGGGACACCCCTGCAGGGTAATATCTTTCAAAAGCCGTGCCCGCGGTTATGAGGCAGATGGGAATTTGTTAATGTCCGGTTTTAGATAACTTGTCACTTGACCCAATTAAAATACACCAAGTGCATGTGTAGCCGTGATGGTCTCTTCTCGGCGGTATCCGGGAAGTGAACACGGTCTGTGTTATGTTTGACGTAAGTAGGTGTTCAGGACCTCTTCTTGGTCATTGCCAGATGACGCTCGTTCCATTGCTTCTCTTCTCGCTCTCATTTGCGCAAGTTAGCCACCATATATGCTTTTGCCGCTGCAGCTCCACCTCTTTGCACCTCTTGTCCTACAAGCTTAAATAGTCTTGATCTCGCGGGTGTGAGATTGCTGAGTCCCTGTGACTCACAGATACTTCCAACACCAGTTGCAGGTGCCGACGATGCCAGTGCAGACGATGGCGTCGATCTCAAGTGGGAGTTCGACGAGGAACGTGGTCGTTACTATGTGTCTTTTCCTGATGATCAGTAGTGGAGCCCAGTTGGGACGATCGGGGATCTAGCATTTGGGGTTATCTTATTTTCATCTGGATTTTGACCGTAGTCGGTCTATATGATTGTATTTTGGATGATGTATGATGATAATTATGTATTGTGTGAAGTGGCGATTGTAAGCCAACTCTTTATCCCATTCTTGTTCATTACATGGGATTGTGTGAAGATGACCCTTCTTGCGACAAAACCACTATGCGGTTATGCCTCTAAGTCGTGGCTCGACACGTGGGAGATATAGCCGCATCGTGGGCGTTACAAGTCACTTCCGGCCACTTTGTAAACTTGTCATTGGCAATGAACAAGAATTCAAAGCCCCCGATTTCTCGGGGGAAGGGGCCGCGGATATCGAGCCCCCAGACCGAAAATGGCCATGATAGAGGGATTGTTTGAAGAGCTTGGGCAGGCAGGTGTGTTTTCTTGGAATGGAACTGGCAGGCTTCACATGTCATGACTAGCTCGACCGCATCTTGGAGGGCTGTGGGCCAATAGAATCCTTTCTAGAATGCTTTCCCAACTAATGCGCTTGATCCAATGTGGGAGCCGCACATTCCTCTGTGAATCTCAGCCAACAGTTCCTTTCCTTCTTCCCGGCAGACACACTTCAATTTCACACCGTTGGGCCTCCTTCTGTACAGAGTGTCATCGACAAACTGATGCGTACTGGCCCTCCGGGCTACTTTTTCAGCTTCATCTTGGTCGCCGGGAAGCTCTCCCATTTGGAGGAAGCGGACAATGTGCCTTGCCCAAGTTGGAGCCTGAGGCTCGGCAACGAGGACTAGCGGCACTCCCCTGCTGCGGGAGCACCAGCCTCGTTCGCGGGGTTCGTAGACCCGCCTGGAGGGGGTGGTCTGGCAGGCCGTGAGGAGTTGTTTCCGGCAGGGTCTCTGCCGGGAGCAGACGGCTCTACCGGGAGAGGCTTACCATAGTCCACCTTTCCCCTCTTCTGGGCCATTGTTGCTGGGGATACGGAGGGCTGAGTGAGATGGAGAACAAAAGTCCCCGGTTCCACAAGAAGCTTCTGCACAACACACTTTGACGGATGATCAGCTATGCTGTTTTCCGCACGAGGTACGAGCTCTGTTTGCAATCCGTTAAAGTGCTCCTCCAATCTCCTCAGTTTCTCGACATATACCTCCATCAATGGACTTTGGTAATCCTTGTTGACTTGTCTCACCACAAGCTGTGAATCTCCTCGAATGATCAGCTTCTTGATCCCCAATTCAGCTGCAATTCTGAGCCCGGCAAGGAGTCCTTCATACTCAATTGTATTGTTGGTTGCCTCTTCCCGGGCAAAATGCATTTGGACGTACTTCAAGTGCTCCCCGGTGGGGGCAACAAGAAGCACGCCGGCTCCTGCACCTTGTAGGGAAAAGGCACCATCAAGATACATAAGCCATTCTTGGGGCGATTCCTTGCCGAGGATAACTGTCTCTATTACTTCCTCATCAGGGGTTGGCGTCCATTCTGCAATAAACTCTGCCAACGCCTTGCTCTGAATAGTTGATGTGCTCCCAAACTTCAAACCAAAGTTGGATAACTCCAAAGCCCACTCCACTATTCTGCCGGTAGCCTCAGGGTTTCAGTGTATCCTCTGCAATGGAAAACAAGTAACAACCATGATCTCAAGGGCTTGGAAGTAGTGATGAAGTTTCCTTTAGGCCATAAAGAGACCAAAGATCAACTTCTGCACACCAGAGTACCTCGATCTAGCCCCTTGTAACAGGGAGCTGACGAAGTACACTGGGCGCTGCACCACTTTCTTCCTTGCCGCGTCCTTGGGTTGCTCTCGTTGCCGTGCTCATTGCTGTCCTGATCCTTCTCTGACTTTGCCGGTCTCTGCTCACTTTCTGCCTCATCTACTTCCCCCTGCACTACCAAGGCCGCACTAACCACCTGGTTGGTTGCTGCCAGATACAGCAACAACGGCCCATGAGGTTTGGGGGCAACCAAGGTAGGCATGTTGGGAAACATAGTATGCAATTTAAAAAATTTCCTACGCTCACACAAGTTCTATCTAGGAGATGCATAGCAACGAGAGGGGAGAGTGTGTCTATGTACCAGCTTAGACTGTTAAGCGGAAGCGTTTATCACGCGGTTGATGTAGTCGTACTCTTCGCGATCCGTTCACGGTCCAACCGATCTAGTCCTGAACGGACGGCACACGTGTGGCTCGATGACATCTCCTCCTTCTTAATCTAGCAAGCGGGAGAGGAGAAGTGGATGGGATCACAACCAACACGACGACATGGTGGTGATGGTGGTGGTGGAACACCGACAGCGCTTCGCTAAGCGTCGCCGAGACGAGGCGGTGGAACTACGGAGTAACGGGAGAGAGAGGGGCGCCAAGGGCTTGGTGTGTTCTCTTGGGGCACCCCCTCCCCTCTATATATAGGTGGAGGGGCGTGGTAAACATCCACTCCAAGCCCTAGGGCGCAGCTAAGGGGGAGAGGACTTGGACTCCAAGTCCAATCCTATTCCTACTAGGACTCCTTCCTTTTTTGCCTTCCGTAGCCACATGGGCTTTTGAGGACTTGGTGCGCCTAGCCCAATAAGGCCAGGGAGCCTCCCCGCAGCCCATGCTAGTCCTTGGGTCGTGGTGGAACCACTTTTGGACTTCCGGACCCCTCCGGAATCCTCCGGAACCTTCTAGAAGCTTCCTGATATAATACCGAAAAAACTGCATCTTTTTCCGGAACCCAAAATATGACTTCCCATATATAAATCTTTACCTCTCGACCATTCCGAGACTCCTTGTGACGTCCAGGATCTCATTCGGGACTCTGAACAACATTTGGTTACCACTCATCAAATATCCTAATACTACTCTAGCGTCAACGAATGTTAAGCGTGCGACCCAGCGGGTTCGGGAATTATGTAGTCATGACTGAGACGCTTCCCATTCAATAACCAACAGCGGAACCTGGATGCTCATATTGGCTCCTACATATTCTACGATGATCTTTATTAGTCGAACCGTTATGAAAACATACGTTATTCCCTTTGTCTATCAGTATGTTACTTGCCCGAGATTCGATCGTCGGTATATTCATACCTAGTTCAATCTCGTTACCGGCAAGTCTCTTTACTCATTCGGTAATACATCATTCTGCAACTAACTCATTAGTCACATTGCTTGCAAGGCTTATTATGATGTGCATTACCGAGAGGGCCCAGAGATACCTCTCCGATACTCTGAGTGACAAATCCTAACTTGATCTATGCCAACCCAACAAACACCTTCAGATATACCTGTAGAGCATCTTTATAATCACGAATTTACATTGTGACGTTTGATAGCGCACAAGGTATTCCTCCGGTATCCGGGAGTTGCATAATCTCATAGTCAAAGGAATATGTATTTGACATGAAGAAAGCAATAGCAATAAACTGAACGATCATTATGCTAAGCTAACGGATGGGTCTTGTCCATCACATCATTCTCCTAATGATGTGATCTCGTTCATCAAATGACAACACATGTCTATGGTTAGGAAACTTAACCATCTTTGATTAACGAGCTAGTCTAGTAGAGGCTTACTAGGGACATGGTGTTTTGTCTATGTATCCACACATGTATCAAGTTTCCGGTTAATACAATTCTAGCATGAATAATAAATATTTATCATGTAAGGAAATATAAAATAACAACTTTATTATTGCCTCTAGGGCATATTTCCTTTAGTGTCCCACTTGCACTACAGTCAATAATCTAGTTCATATCGCCATGTGATTTAACACCAATAGTTCACATCTTTATGTGATTAACACCCATAGTTCACATCGCCATGTGACCAACACTCAAAGGGTTTACTAGAGTCAATAATCTAGTTCACATCGCTATGTTATTAACACCCAAAAAGTACTAATGTGTGATCATGTTTTGCTTGTGAGAGAGGTTTAGTCAACAGGTCTGCCACATTCAGATCCGTATGTATTTTGCAAATTTCTATGTCTACAATGCTCTACATGGAGCTACTCTAGCTAATAGCTCCCACTTTCAATATGTATCCAGATTGAGACTCAGGGTCATCCGGATCAGTGTCGAAACTTGTATCGACGTAACCCTTTACGACGAACTCTTTGACTCCATAACCGAGAAACATTTCCTTAGTCCTCTTTAGTTACCTAAGGATAATTTCGACCGTTGTCCAGTGATCTACTCCTGGACCACTATTGTATCCCCTTGCTAAACTCATGGAAAGGTACACAATAGGTCTGGTATACAGCATGACATACTTTATAGAACCTATGGCTGAGGCATAGGGAATGACTTTCATTCTCTCTCTATCTTCTGTCGTGGTCGGGTTTTGAGTCTTACTCAACTTCATACCTTACAACTCAGGCAAGAGCTCCTTCTTTGACTGATCCATTTTGAACTCCTTCAAAATCTTATCAAGGTATGTACTCATCGAAAGTCTTATCAAGCGTCTTGATCTATCTCTATAGATCTTGATGCCCAATATGTAAGTAGCTTCAACATGGTCTTTCTTTGAAAAACTCCTTTCAAACACTCCTTAATGATTTCTAGAAAATTCTACATCATTTCCGATCAACAATATGCCATTCACATATACTTATCAGAAAGGCTGTAGTGCTCCCACTCACTTTCTTGTAAATACAGGCTTCACCACAAGTCTATATAAAACTATATGCTTTGATCAACTTATCAAAGCGTATATTCCAACTCCGAGATGCTTGCACCAGTCCATAGATGGATCGCTGGAGTTTGCACACTTTTGTTAGCACCTTTAGGATCGACAAAACTTTTGGTTGCATCATATACAACTCTTCTTTAAGAAATCATTAAGGAATACAGTTTTGACATCCATTTGCCAGATTTTAAAAAATGTGGCAATTGCAAACTTGATTCGGACAGACTTAAACATCACTACGAGTGAGAAAATATCATCATAGTCAACACCTTAAACTTGTTGAAAACCTTTTTGCGACAAGTCGAGCTTTGTAGATAGTAACACTACCATCAGCGTCCGTCTTCCTCTTGAGGATCCATTTATTTTCAATGGCTTGCCGATCATTGGGCAAGTCCACCAAAGTCCATACTTTGTTCTCATACATGGATCCTATCTCAAATTTCATGGCCTCAAGCCATTTTGTGGAATCTGGGCTCATCATCGCTTCCTCATAGTTCGTAGGTTCGTCATGGTCTAGTAACATGACTTCCAGAATAGGATTACCGTACCACTCTGGTGCATAACGTGCTCTTGTTGACCTATGAGGTTCGGTAGTAACTTGATCTGAAGTTTCATGATCATTATCATTAGCTTTCTCTCTAGTTGGTGTAGGCATCACGAGAACGGTTTTCTGTGATGAGCTACTTTCCAATTTGAGAGAAGGTACAATTACCTCATGAAGTTCCACTTTCCTCCCACTCACTTCTTTCAAGAGAAACTCCTTATCTAGAAAGGATCCATTCTTAGCAACAAAGATCTTGCCTTCGGATCTGTGATAGAAGGTGTACCCAACAGTTTCTTTTGGGTATCCTATGAAGACGCACTTCTCCAATTTGGGTTCTAGCTTATCAGGCTGAAGCCTTTTGACATAAGTGTCCCAACCCCAAACTTTAAGAAAAAACAGCTTAGGTTTCTTGCCAAACCACAGTTCATACGGTGCCGTCTCAACGGATTTAGACGGTGCCCTATTTAACGTGAATGCAGCTGTCTCTAATGCATAAACCCAAAATGATAGTGGTAAATCGGTAAGAGACATCATAGATCGCGCCATATCTAATAAAGTACGGTCACGATGTTCAGACACACCATTACGATGTGGTGTTCCAGGTGGCGTGAGTTGTGAAACTATTCCACATTGTTTTAAATGAAAGACAAACTCGTAACTCAAATATTAACCTCCGCGATCAGATCGTAGAAACTTTATTTTCTTGTTACGATGATTCTCCACTTGACTCTGAAATTCCTTGAACTTTTCAAATGTTTCAGATTTGTGTTTCATTAAGTAGATAGACCCATATCTGCTCAAATCATCTGTGAAGGTCAGAAAATAACGATACCTGTCGCGTGCCTCAACACTCATCGGACCGCATACATCGGTATGTATTATTTCCAATAAGTCATTGGCTCTCTCCATTGTTTCGGAGAACGGAGTTTTAGTCATCTTGCCCATGAGGCATGGTTCGCAAGTATCAAATGATTCATAATCAAGTGATTCCAAAAATCCATCCGTATGGAGTTTCTTCATGCGCTTTACACCAATATGACCTAAATGGCAGTGCCACAAGTATGTTGTACTATCATCATCAACTTTGCATCTTTTGGCATCAATATTATGAATATGTGTATTACTACGATCGAGATTCAATAAACCATTTACGTTGGGTGTATGACCATAGAAGGTTTTATTCATGTAAACAGAACAACAGCTATTCTCTGACTTAAATGAATAACCGTATTGCAATAAACATGATCCAATCATATTCATGCTCAACGCAAACACCAAATAACATTTATTTAGGTTCAACACTAATCCCGAAGGTAGAAGGAGTATGCTATGGTGATCTTATCAACCTTGGAATCACTTCCAACACACATCGTTACCTTGCCCTTAACTAGTCTCTGTTCATTTTGCAACTCTCGTTTCGAGTTACCAATCTTAGCAACTGAACCGGCATCAAATACACTGGGGTTAGTATGAACACTAGTAAGGTACACATAAATAACATGTATATCAAATATACCTTTGTTCACTTTGCCATCCTTCTTATTCGCCAATTATTTGGGGTAGTTCCTCTTCCAGTGACCATTCCCTTTGCAGTAGAAGCACTCAGTTTCAGGCTTAGGTCTAGCTTTGGGCTTCTTCACAGGAGTGGCAACTTGCTTGTCATTCTTCTTGGAGTTCCCTTTCTTTTCCTTTGCCCTTTTTCTTGAAGCTAGTGGTCTTGTTAACCATCAACACTTGATGCTCTTTCTTGATTTCTACCTTCGCCGATTTTAGCATCACGAAGAGCTCGGGAATCGTTTTCGTCATCCCTTGCATATTATAGTTCATCACGAAGTTCCAGTAACTTGGTGATAGTGACTAGAGAACTTTGTCAATCACTATCTTATCTGGAAGATTAACTCCCACTTGATTCAAGCGATTGTAGTACTCAGACATTCTGAGCACATGCTCACTGGTTGAGCTATTCTCCTCCATCTTGTAGGCAAAGTACTTGTCAGAGGTCTCATACCTCTCGACTCGGGCATGAGTCTGAAATACCAATTCCAGCTTTTGGAACATCTTATATGCTCCGTGGCGTTCAAAACATTTTTAAGTCCCGGTTCTAAGCCATAAAGCATGGCACACTAAACTATCAAGTAGTCATCATAACGAGCTTGCCAAACGTTCATAACGTCTACATCTGCTCCTGCAATAGGTCCGTCACCTAGCGGTGCATCAAGGACATAATTCTTCTGTGCAGCAATGAGGATAATCCTCAGATCACGGACCCAGTCCGCATCATTGCTACTATCATCTTTCAACTTATTTTTCTCTAGGAACATATAAAAAATAAACGGGGAGCTACATCGCAAACTATTGATCTACAACATAGATATGCAAATACTATCAGGACTAAGTTCATCATAAGTTAAGTTCAATTAATCATATTACTTAAGAACTCTCATTTAGATAGACATCCCTCGAGTCATCTAAATGATCACGTGATCCAAATCAACTAAACCATGTATGATCATCACGTGAGATGGAGTAGTCTTCAATGGTGAACATCTCTATGTTGATCATATCTAATATATGATTCACGTTCGACCTTTCGGTCTCCAGTGTTCCGAGGCCATGTCTGTACATGCTAGGCTCATCAAGTTTAACCCGAGTATTCTGCATGTGTAAAACTGTCTTGCACCCGTTCTATGTGAACGTAGAGCCTATCACACACGATCATCATGTGGTGTCTCAGCACGAAGAACTTTCGCAATGGTGCATACCCAGGGAGAACACTTATACCTTGAAATTTAGTTAAGGGATCATCTTATAATGCTACCACCGTACTAAGCAAAATAAGATGCATAAAAGATAAACATCACATGCAATCAAAATATGTGACATGATATGGCCA
The DNA here is from genome assembly GCF_018294505.1 of Triticum aestivum. Taxonomy (NCBI): domain Eukaryota; kingdom Viridiplantae; phylum Streptophyta; class Magnoliopsida; order Poales; family Poaceae; genus Triticum; species Triticum aestivum. Next base: position 81,619,165 of record NC_057802.1, on the reverse strand, counting down.
TCATCATCTTGTGCCTTTGATCTCCATCTATGAAGCACTGTCATGATCTCCATCGTCACCGGCTTGACACCTTGATCTCCATCGTAGCGTCATGGTCGTCTCGCCAACTATTGCGCTTCTACAACTATCGCTAACGCATAGTGATAAAGTAAAGCAATTACATGGCGTTTGCATTTCATATAATAAAGCGACAACCATAAGGCTCCTGCCAGTTGCCGATAACTTTTACAAAACATGATCATCTCATATAGCAACGTATATTACATCACGTCTTGACCATATCACATCACAACATGCCCTGCAAAAACAAGTTAGACGTCCTCTACTTTGTTGTTGCAAGTTTTACGTGGCTGCTATGGGCTTCTAGCAAGAACCGTTCTTACCTACGCATCAAAAACACAAAGGTGATTTATCAAGTTTGATATTTTAACCTTCAACAAGGACCGGCCGCAGTCAAATTTGATTCAACTAAAGTTGGAGAAACAGACACCCGCCAGCCACCTTTATGCAAAACTTATTGCATGTCTGTCAGTGGAACCAGTCTCATGAACGTGGTCATGTAAGGTTGGTCCGGGCCGCTTCATCCAACAATACCGCCAAATCAAAATAAGACGTTGGTGGTAAGCAGTATGACTATCACCGCCCACAACTCTTTGTGTCCTACTCGTGCATATCATCTATGCATAAACCTCGCTCTGATGCCACTGTTGGGAAACGTAGTATGCAATTTAAAAAATTTCCTACGCTCATGCATGATCTATCTAGGAGATGCATAGAAATGAGAGGGCAGAGTGTGTCTACATACCCTCGTAGACCGTTAAGCGGAAGCGTTTATCACGCGGTTGATGTAGTCGTACTCTTCGCGATCCAATCACGGTCCAACCGATCTAGTGCCGAACGGACGGCACCTCCGAGTTTAGCACACGTGCGGCTCGATGACGTCTCCTCCTTCTTGATCTAGCAAGCAAGAGAGGAGAATTAGATGGGATCACAACCAACACGATGGCATGGTGGTGATGGTGGTGGTGGAACACCGACAGCGCTTCGCTAAGCGTTGCCGGGACGAGGCGGTGGAACTACGGAGTAACGGGTGAGAGAGGGGCGCAAAGGGCTTGGTGTGTTCTCTTGGGGCACCCCTCCCCTCTATATATAGGTGGAGGGGCATGGTTAACAGCCCTCCAAGCCCTAGGGTTCAGCTAAGGGGGAGAGGACTTGGACTCCAAGTACAATCCTATTCCTACTAGGACTCCTTCCTTTTTTGCCTTCCCTAGCCACATGGGCTTTTGAGGAATTGGTGTGCCTAGCCCAATAAGGCCAGGGTGCCTCCCTGCAGCCCATGCTAGCCCTTGGGTTGTGGTGGAACCACTTGTGGACTTCCGGAATGCTCCGGAACCTTGTAGAAGCTTCTTGGTATAATACCGAAAAAATTGCATCTTTTTCCGGAACCCAAAATATGATTTCCCATATATAAATTTTTACCTCTCGACCATTCCGAGACTCCTCGTGGCATCCGGGATCTCATTCGAGACTCCGAACAACATTTGGTTACCACTCATCAAATATCCCAATAGGACTCTAGCGTCAACGAACGTTAAGCGTGCGACCCTGCGGGTTCGGGAATTATGTAGTCATGACTAAGACGCTTCCCATTCAATAACCAACAGCGGAACCTGGATGCTCATATTGGCTCCTACATATTCTACGATGATCTTTATTAGTCGAACCGTTATGAAAACATACGTTATTCCCTTTGTCTATCAGTATGTTACTTGCCCGAGATTCGATCGTCGGTATATTCATACCTAGTTCAATCTCGTTACCGGCAAGTATCTTTACTCGTTCCGTAATACATCATCCCACAACTAACTCATTAGTCACATTGCTTGCAAGGCTTATTATGATGTGCATTACCGAGAGGGCCCAGAGATACCTCTCCGATACTCTGAGTGACAAATCCTAACTTGATCTATGCCAACCCAACAAACACCTTCAGATATACCTGTAGAGCATCTTTATAATCACGCATTTACATTGTGACGTTTGATAGCGCACAAGGTATTCCTCCGGTATCCGGGAGTTGCATAATCTCATAGTCAAAGGAATATGTATTTGACATGAAGAAAGCAATAGCAATAAACTGAACGATCATTATGCTAAGCTAACGGATGGGTCTTGTCCATCACATCATTCTCCTAATGATGTGATCTCGTTCATCAAATGACAACACATGTCTATGGTTAGGAAACTTAACCATCTTTGATTAACGAGCTAGTCTAGTAGAGGCTTACTAGGGACATGGTGTTTTGTCTATGTATCCACACATGTATCAAGTTTCCGGTTAATACAATTCTTGCATGAATAATAAAAATTTATCATGATATAAGGAAATATAAAATAACAACTTTATTATTGCCTCTAGGGCATATTTCCTTCAAGGCACAGAGGACAAGTAGGCCTTCAACTCTTGCAAAGCTGCATCTGCTTCTGGGGTCCACTTCATAGGGCCGACCTTCTTCAAGATCTTGAAGAACGGCAGGGCGCGCTCGGCAGACTTGGAGATAAACCTGCTTAGTGCGGCAAGACATGCTTTCAGGCGCCTCACATCATTAACTGTCCTTGGCACTTGGATCTGCTCGATGGCCTTGATCTTGTCGGGTTGGCTTCGATCCCGTGATGGGATACAAAGAACCCAAGCAGCTTGCCGGAGGGAACACCAAATACACACTTCTCCGGGTTGAGCTTTAGATTGATCTTGCACAGATTATCGAACGTTTCCTCCAAATTTGGAGTAAGGGTGGCCTTATCCTTGGTCTTGACCACAATATCATCCGTATATGCCTCTATGTTTCTGTGTAGATGTGGCTCAAAACCAATCTGAATTGCCCTTGCTAAAGTGGACTCGACACTCTTTAATCCGCATGGCATGCGGACAAAGCAGTACGTACCACATGGAGTGATGAACGACATCTTCTCTTCATCCTCCTTGGACATGAAGATTTGGTGATACCCAGAGTATGCGTCCAGAAAGGAGAGAAAATCACAACCTGAAGTGGAGTCCACAATCTGGTCAATTCGGGCAAGCCTTGTTGAGATCTGTGAAATCTATGCAAAGCCTCCATTTCCCGTTAGCCTTCCGGACTACCATTAGATTTGGCAACCATGTGGGATGCAGTACTCCTCTGACCAAATCAGCTGCCTCAAGCTTCTTGATATCTTCTGTAATGAACTGCTCTCTCTCCAAAGCCTGCTTCTGAACTTTCTGCTTGACAGGTCGGGCATGTGGGCAGACAGCAAGGTGGTGCTTGATTACCTCCTGGGAACACCGGGGATATCAGATGGTTGCCAGGCAAACACATCGATATTCGCCCGCAGGAAGGCAACGAGCGCGCTTTCCTATTTGTCATCGAGGGAGGCGCTGATAGTGAAAGTACCATCAACGCCAGCCAGCCCTGCCGGGACCTTCTTCACTTGGGGTGTTGCAACCTTGGATCTCTTGCTGTTAGAACACTCCGGCACGTCGTCAACGGGTGTCGTGCACTTGGTGGGGGAACGCTTCACGGACTCTTTGCCGGAGTCCCTACAGCCTCTCTTCTTTCCTTTACTTTCCTTGGCGGGAGCCTCCGCTGCCGCTGCCTCTGCTGCGACCGCGTCTCGGTACATCTTGTCCACACAAATAATTGCATCCTTCTCATCTGATGGGATTGTGATGACTCCCAGTGGCCCAGGCATCTTCAAGGTGTTGTAGGCATAGTGGGATGCCGCCATGTACTTAGACAAGGCCGGGCGTCCAAGAATCCCATTGTACGGCAGGGGGAGATCAACGACATCAAACACAATCCTCTCAGTCCGGTTGTTGACGCTCAAAAGTGGCACGTTTATAAAGAGTGGCTTGAAGCTATGTCAAGATTAATTCAAACTTACTATTGAAAGTCACCATGAGATGGCTCTCTTCAAGAAGATGAAGATGAATATGAAGATGGTCTAAAATGTAGCTCGGATGTAAAAGTTATGACAAGTTCAGAGATGCTCATGTCGACACCAGATTAAAGAAGGGCTAGAAACCCAATGAAGATGGCTTCAAATGGAGAAAGTTTCAACATGAAAGTTGTGCGTCTTGTCAAAACGATCGATTTTATATGAAGATCGTCCCAATCCGAGGTCGTATACAAAAGTTAGAGCCCGCACAGCGCGACCCTTCAATGAGTAAAATATGACGCCCGGAACCAGACACATATGTGGGTATGTCTGATGAGCTGCGTGAATAATTTGCTGTTTTGTGGGAGCGATTTGACCCTCGAGATGACCTCTGATGAAAAAATGTTCAACATTAAAGTTGTTCATCTCGTCGAAACGGTCAAGATTGCTTTTGGACTCGTTTCCATCCGAGGTCGTTTACCACCACAAAAAAGACCGGCAAGGTGCAGCCAGTTTTAGACCGAACAGTTTTGGAAAGTTCGGATAAAACCAATCCGAATTTGACTAGGGTTTTGGACGTGAATCCAAAACTTTTCCTTGAACGGGAAGTCCAGCCGCCTCTTATATACCTAAGGGGTGACGGCCGATTGAATAACGCCCAATCGATCAAATCATCTACCACTTTTTATCTTTTATCTTTTCTCCTTAACCCTAGTTCTTCTTCTTCCTCGTTCTTCGTCTGTTCTTCGTGTTGTAGGGCGGAGAACCTCGAGGCCCTAGGGGCGATCAGGTCGACCTAGGGCAGCCCATAGCCGCCACGAGTCCTGACGGGGCCCCTCTCGGGCAAGTGGGGCTTCGGGTCTACAAAAGCGCCCGCCGGATTGCTTGCGTACCGCGCTTCCGGCCGGGTCTCATTCAACGTGAGCTGCGGTGCATCACCCCCGGCGTTGAGGGTACACGGTGACGTGTTCGTGTGCGAACACACTTTTTGGTGACTCCGCTGGGGATCGAAGCTTTGAACAGTCTCCAGCCCGTTCTTGCTACGAAGAGATCGTCATCTAGGGTTTGCAATCTACAAAGGTAATATGAATACCCAATTCCCTACTCTAGATGCAAATAATTCATATGGTGTTACTAGATCGTTCAATGAGTATACTCTATCGGCCAGCCCTAGTTTGTTCAATCATGCATCTAATTACGTGCATAGGCCGATTCAAAGTAATTTACATGCTTCAACTTTTTATGATACTAGTAACATGCACCATATGTATCCCAACTCTCATGCATCGAGAACTCCACAAATCGTTATGCCGATGAATAACATGGTGAGTTTGGTTAATAAATTTGAAACACCTCATGTTAGGATTTCCAATGCCATGCAAGAAAGTGTTTCACCCTTTTATTCATCGGCAAGCAATGTGCAATATACTAATCCAACCATTCCGATGAACGAGAGAATTGGCCATGCTACTACTAGCTATTCGGCCAGTTATTCCCAACCGTCATATGCTACACCTCATGACAATAATTTTTCAGCACCATACACAACTGTAGATGTTCATAATTCGGCTTCCAACCTTCCTGGTCATAGCCGAATGAATGAAATTTTACAGGAGCGGTTGTGCCCAATATTGTAGAAGATGAGGTAGTGGTGGCCGCATTGAAGAGTTTAGCCCAAAATAAAAGGATTAGTGCTCTTTGCCTTGAACAACATGAAAAGGGGCTATTTCTTGATTATGCCGCAATAAAGGCTAGAGTTTTGCAAGAAGATGAATCTTTGCCAATTGATAAAATTGGCGAGCAAAAATATGGTTTTACAACAATGCATATGCCTACACCTAGTACTACATCATATTATACACTCCCTACACTATTGCAAAATTTCAGCAACACCCGTGTGTCATTGCCGAAAGAATCTAAAAGCATTGGGGGGCAATCGTATCCGAATTGGGCCGAAATTGAGAAAAAGCTTAAAGCCAACTTTGCCGCTCGTCGCCAGAAACAAATAGAAAAAGAATTGGCTCAGATAAAAGAAGGTTTGCCAATTGGTAGTATCAATGAAAAGAAGGATGATTCAGAGCTTGAAAGTGCTTCGGTTGAAAAAGCCGAATCAAGTAGTATATATTCCGAATCCATCAAATCCAAAGAGGCAAGCATTATTGAGAAAGGGCATGGCAAGCATAGCAAAACAACCATGCTTGATTTTTCTGAAGTTAATGGAACCTACTTCCTGCCCTATGAGTTTCGTGCCGTAGAAATTGACAAGCCTCAAGGACAAGAGCAAGTAGCCAAACAAAGTTCGGTTGATAAGGATCTTCAAGGTAATGATGCACGGAATAAATAAAAAGATGATGAAGAGGCGTTGGGGAGCCACCCAAAGATGAAGCAAGATATTGTTCAAGCCACACCACCATCATGCTCTCCCAACATATTTGAAGAGGTATGTTTAGCAAGTAATTTACCTATTTTCAGATTTGGTCAAAACTTTATTGTTGATGCACCCATCAGAAAAATCCTCTTAAGTAATTTTGAAAGACCAATGAAGAAGGGTAATTTACTTGATAGCAATAAAATTGTTATGGAACATATCGGTCAACCCATTGCGCCATTTATAAAGACCAATAATGACTTATTGTTACAGCCAAAGCTTTCCCCGTTGCTTTATCTAAAGTTCATATCTAGTTGGGTAGCTTTGCTTATTTCGTACTTGGCTTGCACTTGGTCTCAACTGAGACATGTATGTTCTAAATATCTTTGTTTCAGAAATTCAAAATCAAGGTTGAATTCTATTAAGAAAACCGGTGCTAATATAATATCTTATCCAAAGACATCGGAGATAGAGTGGAAAACACAATGCATAGCCGAATGGGGAGATTCCAAATTTGAACCATTCGTTTGCTTATCTCCAAAGCCGTTCACACAACAAGATCGGCTAGAAAACAAGAAGTATACCTTCAATTCAAGCATGTGTGATCAAATATTTGATTTTTTGCTAAAAAATAATTACATTACAATTCTTGACCACCATGTTAAGCCATCAATCCAAGGACGAATGTATTGTAAGTTGCATGATTCGTCCAAGCATAATTTTGAGGGTTGCAACATGTTTCGTCAAATAGTTAAATCGGCCATTGAAAAAGGACGATTGAAGTTTGTTGAAACACCAAGAGATGACTAGTCTATTCCGATTGGTCCCGATGGCAAAAAGTTTTTGCATCGGCTGCTTCAAGCCGATCCACTTAAAGAGAAGGTAAAAACTGAGGTGATGAGACCAAGCTTTCAAGTAAAGAAGTTGTTGAAGAGCATAATGAACATAATCTTGAGGGCAAGAGTTCCATCAAAGCTACAATGGAGACGCCAAGGACTGGGGGGGCAGCAAGCAAATCCAATGATCGACGAAAGCAAACCAAAAAAACAAAGGCCAAAATAAGCGCAAGAGATAAAAAATCACCTTCGCTGAACTATTGGATAAATATCAAAAGAAGAGTGAAGAGAAGAATACTTATCGGCCAAATCATGCAAAGAAACCAAGATCACCCCCAAGGCGCAAATATGAGAATTGGTATTGGCAAAGTGAGAATTTTAATGCAACATATTCATATCCTTATTTTGGGCCGCCAATGCCAATGCCGTGGATGCCTCCCTATGCTCATATTGATCCATATCCATCACGGGACAAGTATGATACGAGGGCACATTCTCCATCTTTTTTTAGACCATCTCACCAATATTGCGCAGCTCCGAGAAGATCAACATTTGAACAATCACATGTTAAAGACCGTTTCAATCATAAGGAATTGGTCCAGAGCTCAAGGAAGAAGAAAGAGGTGGTCAAGCAAGTTTACCGTGTTAAAAGAGATGGTCGTAAGAGTGCAACTTCAGATTTGATCTCAAATGAAAAAGAGCCAATTAATATGTTGACATTGGCTACTAAAGACAATGAGACAAAGCAACCAATTATTGAGAGTCGAAGTGCCAAATCTGAAGAAAAGAAGTTGAGAGTGCACAAGGCCAAAAAGGAATTGCCATTGGTCAAAACAGAATCACAGCCGAGATGCCTGCTCGGCTTATCGTATTGGCAAAACAAGAAATTACAAAAACTTAGTGCACAAGAACTTGAAGAAAGGAACATGGCATGGGTTCCCAAAGGAACTGCTCAAAATAAGAATTATGTGCAAGCTTCCATTACAAGATAAAAGTGCGTTATATCGACTAGAGGGGGGGTGAATAGGCGATTTTTATAAATTCTTCACTGAGGAATTTGTGGGTGAGGAAATTCCTTAGTGAAGAACTACTTGTAGCGGAATACTCAAAAGTAAACATAACAGAACACAAGCATGGTCATCATGATGAAATGAAGACAAGCACAGAGTACAGAAAGCGTAAACACAGGATAGCACAGGATGAAGACAAACAGACTGAAGAAATTGAACTGAGGAAATAGTGAAAGTCTTCAGTCAAAGTCTTCAAACCGATATGAACAAGCACACAACAACAGTAATGAGGAAATGGAAGAGTTGAGGAAATAGAACCAGTAAGCTTGGTGAAGACAATGATTTGGCAGACCAGTTCCAACTGATGTCTCAGTTGTACATCTGGTTGGAGCGGCTAGGTATTTAAACCTGAGGACACACAGTCCCGGACAGACAGTCCTCACCGTATTCTCCTTGAGCTAAGGTCACACAGACCTCGCCCAATCACTCATGGTAAGTCTTCAGGTGACTTCCGAACCTTCACAAACTCGGTCACTCAGCGATCCACAATTCCTCTTGGATGCTCTAGACCATGATGCCTAACCGTCTGGAAGAAGCATAGTCTTCAAAGGTAACAAGCGTCGGATCCACGCAGGATCAATCTCTTCAGTGATGCTCAATCACTTTGGGTTTGTAGGTGTTTGGGTTTGGGTTTTCCTCACCTGATGATTTTCTCTCAAAGTCCTCGGAGGATGGGATGCTCTCAAATGACAAATGTCAGTTTCTCTCGGAGCAGCCAACCAGCTAGTGGTTGTAGGGGGCGGCTATTTATAGCCTAGGGAGCAGCCTGACATGATAAGACATAAATGCCCTTCAATGATATGACCGTTAGGTGGATAAGATATTTTGGGACAGCTGGCACAAGGCACATCAACGGTCGGAAATTTGAGTATCAAATTCCTCAGGGCTATCATGTTCCTCACTGTGTAGGCAATCCGCACTGGCGAATTCCTAAATCCTTAGTCAGAACAAATTCCTCAGAGACTAGAAGAACTTCGTCTCTGTCACTGAAGAATATGACTGAACTGTATGAGATTTCCAATGGCTTCACTCAAAGGGATTGGTAGGTGTAGGATTTTGAGTTGAGCATCACATGGAAATTTTTCCTTAGTATTTCCTCGACCCCCTTTAACAGTACGGTGTTTCCGATGACTCAAGAAAGAGAAAAAGAAACTACGAAAACAAAGTCTTCACGCTTCATGTTCCTTGAATGAATACCAAGTCTTCAAGGTCACACTAATTTCTTCACTTTCAAAGTCTTCTGAAAGTCTTCAGTCGAAGATATTCATTTTTAGGGGTCGACTTTCTCTGTAAATATCTAACCCCTTATAGACTTATAGATCTGTGTACACTCATAAACACATTAGACCCTTAACCTATAAGTCTTTAATACACCAGAATCACTAAGGGGGACTAGATGCACTTACAATCTCCCCCTTTTTGGTGATTGATGACAATATAGGTTAAGTCTTCAACGGGGATAAACATATGAAGTGTAAATACTGATATTGAGGAATTTGATTGCAAGATATAGACGAACTCCCCCTGAAGATGTGCATAGTGAGGAATTTGATTTTGAAGCAATGCACACTTGAAGAGTTGAATCATGGAGATGTCCCCCTATATCTTGTAATTCATACACGCATTTGACATATAATATGAAGAATTTGGAATGCATGATGAAATATGGTGACTGATGTAATTCAGCATGCGTGCATTAACATCAATGAGGAATAGGCATGCAAAAAACCACAACAAAAGTATCAGGCCACCATAGAATTTCAGTTTACAACTCGATCCAGCAAAGTCATCAGAAGAACGAGAGTTGTAACCTAGAAAAGAGATGCCCATATAAGATAGACCCGCTTGAAGACTAACTCAAATTTCTCCCCCTTTGTCATCGAATGACTAAAAGGATCAAAAATGAGGACTAACGCCCCTGAAGAATATCAAGTTGATGAAGGAGCGCCAGCGTTGTTGGGGTCGTTTGTTGATGTTGGGCCTACCGCAGTGTCGTCCAAGTCTTCATGCTCGTCGGTGTCGCGCGATGAAGAATATGAGCTGGCCACCAAGGAAGGAACTTTGACCTTCTTGTATTTCTTCGGTGGAGGAGCAGACCAGTCAAAATCTTCCTTGAGACCCATTTTCTTCAGATCTTCTGCGCTATAAATGTGAGACAGAATAGCCCAGGTACGGTTGAAGGTTTCATGAAGGTAGTAATGGTTTTTCTTCACTGCATTGTGGGTAGCAGTCATGTTGTGAAGAATTGAACCAAACTGACGCTTGACCCATTTGTGATTGCGATCAACCTTCTGGTGAAGACTGAGGAGAAGCTCATGATCAGTCATCACCCTGGGAGTTGTGCCTTGAGGATTTGGCTTGGTTGCGTTGGCGGCAGAGTCATGGGTGGCAGAGTCGTCATTGGTGGAGTAGGATGTAGCCTTGCGAAATTGACCATCCAATGGACGAATGCCTTCATCAATAACGGCAGTAGCCTTGCCCTTGTCATCAGCTGAGGAAAATGTTTGTTTGAGGACTTCAATCGGGGGCAAGTAGCTGCAATGGTTCAGTGTATCAGCCTTGTAGTTGAGTGAATACCTTGTTCTGATGAATCTCATAATCCACGGTGCATAAGGCTTCAGCTCAAATGGTGACATAGCAACATTGGCCAGAGTCCTCATGAAGAAATCATGGAAGTTGACGGGAACGCCATGTATGATATTGAAAAGTAGATTCTTCATGATGCCAACGATTTCTTCTTCATTCGAGTCGTGGCCCTTGATAGGACTCAATGTCTTCGCCAGAATGCGATAGACAGTCCGAGGCACATATAGTAATTCCTTCACAAGGAATTTTGTTCTTGGGGCCTGACCTGGCTTCAATGGCTTCATCAACACTTGCATATAGTGATCTGTAAGCTCAGGTTCACTGTAGATGCAACGAGTAGCTTCAAGGGGAGGACTGAGAGGCAAAGCACGAATCAATTCAGTAGCTGGTGCCTTGTAGTGAGTATCTTCAGACATCCAGTCTAGCACCCATGAATTCACATCTTCAGAGTCTCCGGTGATGTGCAGCGTTGCATAAAACTGAAGAATGAGTTCTTCATTCCAATCACATATATCAGTGCAAAATTTTAACAGTCCAGCATCATGAAGAACACTAAGGACTGGCACGATGCACGGAAGAGATTCCATATCCACGTGAGGAATGTGCTCATGATCGAAGACTTTGTCTTTGTTGAACAGCACCGAGGAATAGAAATTGGCCTGGCTAGCAGTCCAGAAACACCTTTTCCTAATGCGAGCAGAGTCATACGGGTTGTAATCAGTGAAGAATACATGCTCGCCGAAGAAATCATCAGCCTTGAATTTTTGCTTCCTTGAGAATGGATGCTTTGGCTTGGGCAGAGGAGTGTCAGTCAGTTGCATCACAACCTCAGGAATCGCAATATCAGGTTCTTCAGGCTGAGGAATTTCTGGTTCCTCTTCAGTGGCAATCTGTGTCTTCAGTGATTCAGCAGCAGCAGTTTCTTCAGCACTAGTGGCTGGAATTTCTTCATGAATAGATGCAGTGGGTTGATGTTCTTCACAGCCCATTTGAACAGTTTGTGCTGGGGACTGAGGGATTTGTTGCAATGGCGTGAACAGAGGAGAGTTGGGATGCTGACTATCCCAGAAATCATCATTCATCAATGGAGTAGTACTCCCAATGTCCACGTCAGAATTTTGTTCATCCAATTGCTCAACGCCGGCCTCTTCAGCATTGAACTAAGGCATGGGCGAGGAGACAATTGGAGTTGAAGGGATTGCATCCGCTTCAATTTCTTCATCCATCTGCTCTGAGGAAGCAGCAGAGGGAATGTCTTCATCAGATTCACTTGGAATCACATAGTCTTCATCAAAAGGAAGAAGGTCCTTTGATGGCATGGATGAGATAGGAACAGCATCAATGGGATTTGCAAATGAGCTAGTCAAAGGCTCCATCTTCTTCGGAGCTGAAAAATCTGATGCAATTGATGCTTTCCTCTTCTTCACTGCTGCACGTTCTGCAGCCTTGGTCTTCTTCACATCTGATGCAGATGGAAGGATCGGAGTTGGGGTAGGTGCAGGAGGAGCAGAGGAATTTGGTTGAATTTCTTCAGGTACAACTGATGCAGTTGCCCTGACTTCTTCATTTTCTTCAGGCGCACCACTAGTGGATGCCCTGGCAATTTCAGTTTCTTCAGGCACATCAACTGAACCTTCAGATGGCCTGGCTTATTCTTCATCCGCAATACTGGAGGTTGCCCTTGTAACATTTTTAGCAGCTGGAATGCAGTCATCAGCCCTGGAACTCACATTTTCTTCAGCAGCCTGATTGTCATCAGCGGTGCTGGCATTTTCTTCAGTAGGCTGAGCAGATGCTTCAGCCTGAGGATTTTCTTGTTGCGATGGAGCTGCAACCTTTGAAGTGAATTTATCAGTTAATTTCACAAATCTGACTTTGGCTCCAAGCCAGTCAGCACGATATACGTCAAATTCATCACTGAGTTTCTTGATCTCAGATTGAATTGTGACAAGTTCTTCAGTTGTCATAGAGACAACGTTTTTCTTCAGGAAGCGCTCCTTCCTGTATTGTGCTTTCTTGAGCTGCCTGGCCTTCTCATATTTCCATTTTTCTTCTTGGATGAAGGCAGTCAGCATATGACTTTAACCAGGAGTCAGCTTGAAATCAGGCATAGGAGTGTTGGGGTCCTTATGCCAGAGATCAATGTAATCGAGGATCAACTTGGGATCCAAAAGAAGAGGCACATTCGTGCCTTTGGCTCTAGCGGCCTTGACTTGTCTGTCCCTGATGATTTCGGCTAGTTCTTCATCATCAGCCTCATCATCATCAGAGGGCACTTGGAAGGCGACCTGCTTCTTGTGAGGACTTGGGCGAGAACCTCGTCCAGCAGTGGCCTTTGTCTTCAGCAGAGAGGGTCCCGTTGAAGAATTAGGTGCAGCTGAGGAACTAGCAGAAGGTCCTGCGGCAATAGAGATGCCTGATGTCCTTTGGCACGTGGCGCTATGCACAGGTGCAGAGGATTTGGTCAGAGAAGCCGAAGACTTTGGCGGAGGAGCTGAGGACTTTGGAGGAGCAGGAGCAGGTTGAGGATTTGGCCGTGAGGGCTTTGAGGAATGTGGCCGTGAGGGCATTGCTGAGGAACTTGGCCTGGAGGGCATTGAAGATAAAGCATTGGGCTTATGCACAGGCTTCTTTGCCATGGCCTTCTTAGGCCTGACAGCAAAGGCCTCAGCAGTGGCAGTAGCAGCAGCAGAGTCCTTGTTGAATTTCCTCACTGCTTCTCTGGCTTGTCTAGCCAGCTTGGCCTGGCGCTTGGCCCATTCATCAGGATAATCCTCACCGCGCTTGATGCTAGTGGGATCTGCTTCTTGGCCAGGTGCCAATGGAGGTCTTGGGCATGGAGGATTGAGTGTGAATTTCTTCATGTACTTGGGAGTAACATACTTGTACTCCCTCCACTCTCTTGCCCATGTCCTCTCTATCCTTTGGATGCGCACCTTGCGCTGATTTTTGTCCTCCTTACCAAACTTGGCCTCATCAGGAGTGCAATAATCTTTGTATATGTCATCGGGGATCTCAAAGGCAGTATTGATTTCAGGCCTCTTTCCTCCTTTCTGTGGCTTCTTTCCATCAGCCATTTTCTTCAGATGAGGAATTTGAACAATGGAATTCTCTGAAGATGTATGCAACTTTTCTTCGAGGAACGCTGCAAATGAGTTAAGTTGATGAGAACCTAGTGATTCAGCAGCGGACATGTGTACCTGTGAACAGAGTATAGTTGCAAGGAATTTGGAGAGGTCATATGCGTTCTCAGAAGGTTTTAAAAAACAAGTTTGAGGAATTTGACCAGATGAGTCTTGAAGACTTTCACTAAGCGTTCTTTGTCTTAGGTTCCATAGTTGTACACATCAGAAATCCACACAATTGAGGAATCTTGAAGAAAAATATAGCTTAGAGAAATGAATCAAGAGCAGATGACATGTGAGGTGTTTTAGTGTGTGAAAATTTGAAGAAAAAACACCTTTGAAGATTTTGTAGAAATCAGTTGAATCAAAGAGAGCAGTAAGTAACTTTTAATTTACCCTGGATGAAGAACACGACGAACTGGGAAGTGGAGATGTGAAGTTCGTCAGTGCAGATCTTCCACGCCCTAACTTGGCAGAGGAAGATGGCTACGGCGGCGGCGGAGGGAAGAAATCCACGGTCAGCGCAAGTACGACGTCGACGAGGTCGAGGCAGTGAAGCTCTTCCTCACCGGCGATGATGAAGTAGCGGCGGCGCTAGGGTTTGAGAAGCTCGAGCTGGAGTGAGGTCGAGGGGAGTAAAGGAGAAGTGAGGAAGGGGAGGGGGTATTTATAGCCACGGTGAAAAACTGTTCGCCCGAAGAATTTGGACGAACCTGCCCCTGACCCTTCTCATTCGCTTGACATGTGTCACCCACGTACTGAGAAGTGGAGATCGTGTGAGATCATGGGTGAATAGATAAGTGTTTTCGTGGGATGCGGAACGGTTTGAGCGGCAAAACGAGAGTTTTGGATAAGATAAGTTTTAACGTTCCGTTCGCAAATTCTTCAGCTGAAAAGGACACAGTGAAGATTTTGAACGAGTTTCAAATAGAACGCACATGAAGAACTTGTGAATAGAATGGGTTGAGTTTAGCATAGAGGGGGAAGGGTCCGATCACATTCACTTAGCAGAAATAGCAACTTGAAGAAATAGCAATAAGTGAATGTTGTAGAGGACATAAACTCATATATATATATATATATATATATATAGCCAATGAAGAAAAACAACGGAAAAGGTGAAGACAATGCAAAGTTGAAGAAAAAGAACAACTGAGGAATTTCAAAAACTGAGGAAAAACTCAGATTGAAGATTTTCAACTTTTGGTGGTGGCGTGACCCACCGTATAAGAATGATGATTTCAGACACCGCGTACAATTGTTGTAGGGCTCTAAGAATCAAATTCTTCGTTAATTTCTTCACACTTGGAGTGTTAGTCTTCATTGATTGAAGAAAAACGTTTCTTCATGTGTTGCGCATCTAAGTCATCAATTTTGCGTAAGTGTTAGGATGAGTGTCCTTTTCAAAGAACATTTGAAGATTCTAAGATATTTAGCTCACACCGCAACTTGCTAAATCTCTTCTCATCCAAGGGCTTTGTGAAGATATCGGCTAGCTGTTCTTCAGTCTTCACATGCTCAATAAAATGTCTCCCTTCAACACATGATCACGAAGAAAATGATGACGAATCTAAATGTGCTTTGTCTTCGAGTGCTGAACAGGGTTGTGAGCAATCTTGATGGCACTCTCACTGTCACAGAAGAGAGGCACATTCTTCATGTTGACGCCATAGTCCCTGAGAGTTTGCTTCATCCATAGCCATTGAGCACAGCAAGAACCAGCAGCAATGTACTCAGCTTCAGCAGTAGACAGTGATACGTAGTTCTGTTTCTTCGAGGACCAACAGACCAAAGATCGTCCGAGGAAATGGCATGTGCCAGATGTTCACTTGTGGTCCACACGATCACCAGCATAGTCAGAGTCTGAGTATCCAATGAGATCAAAAGCCGAGCCCTTGGGGTACCATAATCCAAGTGTTGGTGTGTGAGCTAGATATCGAAGAATATGCTTCACAGCCTTATGGTGTGATTCCTTCGGTGTAGCTTGAAATCGGGCACACTTGCAAACACTAAGCATAATATCTGGCATAGATGCACATAACTACAATAAAGAACCAATCATGGAGCGGTATACCTTTAGATCAAAGTCAATACCATTTTCATCAGTGCATAGATGGCCATTTGTGGGCATAGGAATTTTGACGCCTTTGCAATCTTGCATGCCGAATTTCCTCAGTACATCCTTGAGGTATTTCTCCTGAGATATGAATATGCCATTGCGCTTTTGATGAATTTGAAGACCTAAGAAGAATTTCAACTCTCCCATCATAGACATTTCATATTCCTCTCTCATCATATAACCAAATTCGTCAGTGTAACGTTGGTCAGTACAGCCAAAGATAATATCATCAACATATATTTGGCACACAAACATTTCACCATCATAAGATTTAGTGAAAAGAGTAGGGTCGAGTGAACTGGGTTTGAAGCCTTTCTTCATGAGGAATTCCTTCAAAGTATCATACCACGCCTGAGGGGCCTGCTTGAGGCCATAGAGGGCCTTATTGAGTCTGAAGACTTAGTCACGATGCTTTGGATCTTCAAAACCTGGGGGTTAGCAACATATACTTCTTCCTCAAGCTTACCATTGAGGAATGCACTTTTCACATCCATTTGATATAGAGTGATATCATGATGGTTAGCATAAGCAAGTAATATGCGAATAGCTGCAAGTCTAGCAACAGGTGCAAAAGTTTCATCGAAATCAATTCCTTCAACCTATGTGTAGCCTTGAGCTACAAGTCGTGCCTTATTCCTTACCACAAGGCCATTTTCATCTTGCTTGTTGCGGTAGATCCACTTTGTGCCAATGATATTGTGCTTGCGAGGATCTGGACGTTTGACCAGTTCCCAGACGTTGTTGAGCTCGAACTGATGTAATTCTTCTTGCATGGCCTGAATCCACTCAGGCTCCAGAAGCGCTTCATCTACCTTAGTGGGCTCTGTGATAGAGACAAAAGCATAGTGCCCACAAAAGTTAGATAAATGTGAAGCTTTTGAGCGTGTGAGAGGACCTGGTGCTTCAATGTCATCGATGATCTTTTCAACTTGCACTTCTTTTGCAACGCGAGGATGAGCTGGTTGTCGTCGAGGAATTTGATCAGCATTTTCTTCAGCACCATTTTCTTCAGCATTTTCTTCAGGTGCATTAGCTCAACGTTCTTCATGTTCTGGAACGAATTCTTCAGCAGATTCTTCAGTAGGAATGACATCCTCAGTAGCCTTGAACTTGATAGTTTCCTCAGGTGATGGTTCATCTATCACAAAAGGTAGGTGCTCTCTTTGCGAGCCATTAGTTTCGTCAAACCGCACATTTACCATTTCAAGAACCTTGTGAAGAACGTTGTTGAAGACTCTGTAGGTGTGCGAGTCCTTTCTGTAACCAAGCATAAAACCTTCATGTGCTTTCGGTGCAAATTTTGAGTTGTGATGAGGATCTCTAATCCAGCATTTAGCACCGAAGACTTTGAAATAACTCACATTGGGTTTCTTGTCAGTGAGGAGTTCATAGGCAGTCTTCTTGAAGAATTTGTGAAGATATACTCTGTTGATGATGTGGCATGCAATATCAATTGCATCAATCCAAAAATGACGAGGCGTTTTGTATTCATCAAGCATAGTGCGAGCCATCTCAGCAAGAGTCCTGTTCTTGCGCTCCACGATGCCATTCTGCTAAGGAGTATAAGGAGCACAGATAACTCATGAGTAATACCAAGTTCATCAAGATAGTCATCAAGACCAGAATTCTTGAACTCAGTTCCATTGTCACTTCTGATGTGCTTGATCTTCACACCAAAGTTGGTTGAAGCCCTCGAGGAAAATCGTTTGAAGACTTCCTGCACTTCGTGTTTGTAAGTAACAATGTGTACCCATGTGTAATGAGAGTAATCATCAACAATAACAAAGCCATATTGAGATGCATCATTTGAAACTGCAGAATAATGGTTAGGACCGAACAGATCCATATGAAGCAATTCAAATGGTCGACTAGTGGTCATGATAGTCTTCGCTGGATGCTTGGCCTTTGTCATCTTCCCAGCTTCACAGGCTCCGCATAGTGATCCTTGAGGAATTTGACATTCTCAATGCCAATGGCATGCTTCTTCTTCGCAAGTGTGTGCAAATTCCTCATGCCTGCATGACCAAGTCGTCGATGCCAGAGCCAGCCTTCTGAAGCTTTTGCAAGTAGGCATACGGCTGGTTGCGGTCCTTTAGAGAAATCAAAAATATACAAGTCTCCTCTCCTAAAGCCTTCGAAGACTTTGAATTGTCAGCTTCCATAACCACAACAACACGATACTTGCCAAAGACAACAACCATATCAAGATCACAAAGCATTGAGACAGACAAGAGGTTGTATCCTAAGGACTCGACAAGCATGACTTTATCCATGTGTCGATCCTTTGTGATCGCAACCTTACCTAGACCCAATACCTGGCTTTTGCCTTTGTCAGCGAAGATGATATGCTTCAGATGCGATGGTGATAAGGGAGCATCCATCAATAGATTCTTGTCACCAGTCATGTGATTTGTACATCCACTATCGAGGACCCACTCAGTGGCTTTGGGTTGATCATCCTGCAGATGAATTAGTGCAGCTTACGAACTCATATACGTCATCAGTGAAGAATATGACATCAATTCATCAAATCAATTTCATCAAGTAATAGAACAGATAAAGCAGTATGAGGATGTGAGAAATGAAAGTTCATTTCTTCATGATTAGCCTGCGTCCTTTCAGGCAATTTTTCAGGTCTCCAGCAAATTCTTCAGACGTTCACGCACGTCTGGAGACCTGGCCATGCAGAAGAGATTAGTTCTTTTTCTTCACCACGCACATCTGAAGGGGTGGCAAAGAGTTCATCACTCTGCGAGCTCCATACGAGAAAGGTGGCATAGAAGCCAATCCATTTCGTTTCACATAAGAGGAGCTAGGATAAGCATATGAATAAGAAGAGAAATTCTTTGAGGACTTATGAACATAATGGTTAGAAGAATAATGCTCATATTCATGGCCCTTAGCTCTTCCCTGCGAAACAGAGTTGTTAGCACGATGATATTCATATGAGGACTTTGATCCTCTTGAGGAATTTGATCCACGTGAGGAATTTGGTCCGTATGAGGACTTGGATCCATATGAAGAATTTTGTCCATATGAAGAATTTGATCTGGGGTTCCTATTCTTCACAGGTGGCGTCATGAGGACATTCACCTGAAGACTTTCAAGGTACTTTTTGGGAACCCACATTTTCTTCATAGGGGAACCGTTCCTACAGTTAGTGCCAACATATCTAGCAAATACTTCACCATTCTGATTTTTGAACAGTTTATAGTTGGAGTCAAATGACTCATCAGAAGAATGAGAAGATTCACATGTAAAGCCAGATAGATTAGATGGATCAACTGGAGGTCCCTTTGTAGCAACCCATGACTTTGGGGTACTGCTCAGGCTTCCAATATGTACCATCAGCATTGAGTTTCCGCTCAAAGGCAATACCCTCTTTCCTAGGGTTCCTGTTGAGGATTTGCTTTTTAAGCACATCACAAAGAGTCTGATGCCCTTTGAGGCTTTTGTACATGCCTGTCATGTACAATTCCTTCAGCCCTACATCATTAGTGATACTAGCAATGTCCTCATATGAGGAATTAGTGATAGCAGAGGCAGGTGAAGAATTTGTAACATTAGAAGTATTTGAACATTCAGGTGAAGAATTAGTAGATTCACGTTCAATGCACTTCAAACATGGAGGAACAAATTCTTCCTGAGCAGCGCTGATTTGTTGAGCAAGTAATGAATCACGCTCCTTCTGAAGATCTTCATAACTTACTCTTAGCTTCTCAATATCTTGCTTTCTTTGAAGAAATTCATAAGAAAGCTTCTCATGATCAGATAAGAGAGTGTTATGATGACCTTGAAGGTTGTCAAACCTAGACTGAAGTCTCTGAAGACTCTTAGCCAAAGCTTTCGACTGATCCATTTCTTCACCCAACATATCATCGCTCTTATTTAGCATGTATTGAACTTTTTCCAAAGCTCTTTGTTGTTTAGTGGCAAGGGAAGCAAGTTTGACATAACTGGGTCCAAATTCATCACCAGATTCATCATCACTAGACTCGGATAGGTAGCATTCAGTTACCTCACCACTTTTTGCCATAAGGCATGATGAAGAGAATGATGATTCTGGTTCAAATGTCATCGCTTTGAGTGATTCCTTGAAATCCTCAAACCAAGGATCATGACGAGTTCGATGACCTTCATAGACCTCAGAGAGACGGTCCCAGATAAGCTTCACATGATCAAGATGCATGATGTTCCTAAACTGATTTTGAGACAGACAGGAGCAGATGACGTCCTTCGCCGTGAGATTGAGCATAGTGTACTTGCGAATGTCATCAGCTTCCGCCATCTTGCATAGATCGGTCAGACCAATCTCAGTGACGGTCCACAGCTCATTGTTCATCGCCATGAGGCGCTTCTTCATCTTGGCCTTCCACTTGGGATACTCGTGACTGTCAAAGATGGGACATGACACAGTCCTCATCCCTGTGGTCAACATAACTAAAACTCCAGGCGGTTAAACCAAAATCACACAGAACAAGGGAGTACCTTGCTCTTATACCAATTGAAAGTGCGTTATATCGACTAGAGGGGGTGAATAGGCGATTTTTATGAATTCTTCACTGAGGAATTTGTGCGTGAGGAAATTCCTTAGTGAAGAACTACTTGCAGCGGAATAAGTACTCAAAAGTAAACATAACAGAACACAAGCATGGTCATCATGATGAAATGAAGACATGCACAGAGTACAGAAAGCGTAAACACAGGATAGCACAGGATGAAGACAAACAGACTGAAGAAATTGAACTGAGGAAATAGTGAAAGTCTTCAGTCAAAGTCTTCAAACAGATATGAACAAGCACACAACAACAGTAATGAGGAAATGGAAGAGTTGAGGAAATAGAACCAGTAAGCTTGGTGAAGACAATGATTTGGTAGACCAGTTCCAATTGCTGTCTCAGTTGTACATCTGGTTGGAGCGGCTAGGTATTTAAACCTGAGGACACACAGTCCTCACCATATTCTCCTTGAGCTAAGGTCACACAGACCTCGCCCAATCACTCGCGGTAAGTCTTCAGGTGACATCCGAACCTTCACAAACTCGGTCACTCGGCGATCCACAATTCCTCTTGGATGCTCTAGACCATGACACCTAACCGTCTGGAAGAAGCACGGTCTTCAAAGGTAACAAGCGTCGGATCCACGCAGGATCAATCTCTTCAGTGATGCTCAATCACTTTGGGTTTGTAGGTGTTTGGGTTTGGGTTTTCCTCACTTGATGATTTTCTCTCAAAGTCCTCGGAGGATGGGATGCTCTCAAATGACAAATGTCAGTTTCTCTCGGAGCAGCCAACCAGCTAGTGCTTGTAGGGGGCGGCTATTTATAGCCTAGGGAGCAGCCTGACATGATAAGACATAAATGCCCTTCAATGATATGACCGTTAGGTGGATAAGATATTTTGGGACAGCTGGCACAAGGCACAGCAACGGTCGGAAATTTGAGTATCAAATTCCTCAGGGCTATCATGTTCCTCACTGTGTATGCAATCCGCACTGGCGAATTCCTAACTCCTCAGTCAGAACAAATTCCTCAGAGACCAGAAGAACTTCGTCTCTGTCACATAAGAATATGACTGAACTGTATGAGATTTCCAATGGCTTCACTCGAAGGGATTGGTAGGTGTAGGATTTTGAGTTGAGCAACACATGGAAATTTTTCCTTAGTATTTCCTCGACCCCCTTTAACAGTACAGTGTTTCCGATGACTCAAGAAAGAGAAAAATATACTATGAAAACAAAGTCTTCACACTTCATGTTCCTCGAATGAATACCATGTCTTCAAGGTCACACCAATTTCTTCACTTTCAAAGTCTTCAGAATGTCTTCAGAAATCCAAAGTCTTCTGTCGAAGAACTTCATTTTTAGGGGTCGACTTTCTCTGTAAATATCAAACTCCTCATAGACTTATAGATCTGTGTACACTCATAAACACATTAGACCCTTAACCTATAAGTCTTCAATACACCAAAATCACTAAGGGGCACTAGATGCACTTACACAAGAAGTGCGGCAAAGGTGAAGAAGGAAAAGAGTGAAAACTATGAAGGACCAAGCCGAAGGTTTCAACATCTTCTTCAACTATGCCAATAACGCCTATGCCATGGAAGTCGTCATCAGGTATGATTGGTAACCCTCAATGGGCTTATTTTAATCCATGGATGCAATATAATTTCTTACGTCATGAAAGGGTATTACCAAGTCACTATACATTTGATTAGCTACAAGTTTGTTGCTGATCCAAAGGGCCAAAATACTTGATTTTCCATTTCATTTGTTTATTTCAGCTATATGTGCTTTGAATGAAGTTTACATGGTAATGGCCGATATGTATCTATCGTCCTAAGAGTATGTCAATGCATGGCCGGTGTAGTATTCTAACATCGTCCTTAGTTCGATTGGAGAGCGAGACAAGGTACGTGCTCATGGAAATTTATATGTATGCCTATATTATGATTGAATGGAGTTGAGACATCATGACCGATGTCATTGAATATATGCTGCATAGACCAATTCATAGGTGCAGAATTGGTTAGTGGGCTTATACTTTGTTTGGATATGATTTGTCTTATGCATCTTTGAGATCTATAAGAGGCCAAATCATAGCTGATTTTATTACTGAACATCGGATTAATGTCATGCATAATATTGATATTAGCCTTGTCTCTCTAGTACTATGGAGATTATGTTTTGATGGTTCAATTCATAGCAATGGCCAAAGTGTTGGTTTTGTTTATATATCTCTTTATGGTACTATTTTTGAAGCCTCATGCCGCTTAGAATATTTTTATGCACAATAAATCAAGGCCGAATATGCATTGTTATTCGGATTGACTCTTTTACTTGCTATAGGTGCTATACATACTGAGTCTTTCAGTGATTTGTTATGAGTAGTGCAACAAATATCCAAGGGTTATCAATGTTTTGACGAATCACTTATAGTTTATCTTGGGGTATGTCTAGATGCAGAATTTACCTTGGGTTGCATTAAAATTGTTCATATATTTAGACATGACAATTGGAGAGAGTTGGCATAGCAAGCATCCGGCTACCATGTCCATCATGTTGTATTGCATTTCTCTCAATAGCCGATGCTTAGTCTCGTCGACATAGGTAAGGCCGAACCGAAGTCCACAGCTTCGGCCACTAATGAAATTTTTATGCAGGCGAAAAGTAAGTATTGGAGAAAGTTTATTGTTGATTATCTATAAAATCCTAACAAAAGGGTGAACAATATGGTTCGGAGGACGACCTTGAGATCCATATCTATGGAACTTTATCACCGAGACTGTTAATGAAGCTGAGAAGGTTTCACCCAAGTTTGCATCAGAAAGTTCACACAAGACATGGCCGATATATACTTATCGTCCTAAGAACATATAAATGGCCAATAGAGTGTTGACCTCGTCCTTACAACAAACTTGGTACAAGTTATTTTTCGGCACGCTAGCTTTGCCAAAAACAGGGGGGCATGTGTTGACGCTCAAAAGTGGCACGTTTATAAAGAGTGGATTGAAGCTATGTCAAGATTAATTCAAACTTACTATTGAAAGTCACCATGAGATGGCTCTCTTCAAGAAGATGAAGATGAATATGAAGATGGTCTAAAACGGAGTTCGGTTGTAAAAGTTATGACAAGTTCAGAGATGCTCATGTCGACACCAGATTAAAGAATGGCTAGAAACCCAATGAAGATGGCTTCAAATGGAGAAAGTTTCAACAAGAAAGTTGTGCGTCTCGTCAAAACGATCAATTTTAACATGAAGATCGTCCCAATCTGTGGTCGTATGCAAAAGTTAGAGCCCGCACATCGCGACCCTTCAATGAGCAAAATATGACGCCCGGAACCAGACACATATGTGGGTATGTGTGATGAGCTGTGTGAATAATTAGGTGTTTTGCGCGAGCGATTTGACTCTCTAGATGACCTCTGATGAAAAAATGTTCAACATGAAAGTTGTTCGTCTCGTTGAAACGGTCAAGACTACTTTTGGACTCGTTTCCATCCGAGGTCGTTTACAACCAAAAAAAAAGATCCGCAAGGTGCAGCCAGTTTTAGACCGAACAGTTTTGGAAAGTTCAGATAAAACCAATCCGAATTTGACTAGGGTTTTGGACGTGAATCCAAACCTTTTCCTTTCACGGAAGTCTAGCCGCCTCTTATATACCTAAGGGGTGATGGCCGATTGAACAACACACAATCGATCAACTCATCTACCACTTTTTACTTTTACTTTTATCTCCTCCCTTTGTTCTTCTTCTTCCTCGTTCTTCGTTCGTTCTTCTAGTTGCAGGGCGGTGAACCTCGAGGCCCTAGGGGCGGTCAGGTCGACCTAGGGCAGCCCATGGCCTCCTTGTGCCCTGACGGGGTCCCTCCCGGGCGTGTGGGGTTTCGGCTCTACAAAAGCGCTCGCCGGATTGTCTTGCGTACCGCGCTTCCGGCGGGTCTCCTTCGACGTGAGCTACGGTGCATCACTCCCGGCGTCGAGGGTACATGGTGATGTGTTTGTGTGCGAACACCGGTAATTCAGTTCTCCCCCAAACGTTATCGGCAACGTGATCTTTCCCTTGGGATGGCTCCTGATGGGATTAACTTCTTGAAACGTTCCGGTAACCTCTAGCTCATCTTCTCCTATCTGAAGCTTGCTGATGACTGCCGGGGAAATCAAATTCAACCCGGCCCGGCTGTCCTCCAACATCTTTGTGACCTTGAGGTTGCAGATGTGTCGGATTTCGGGTTCCGACAAAACCCTTGAGGTTCGAACTCTGGGGTGCGCATGAAGATCTCTCCTCCCCCTAGCTCACGCCCTCACCACCATCTCAAAGCTCAGCTCGTCGAACTCGCAGGACAAGGGACACATGGTTTATACTGGTTCGGGCCACCAATGTGGTGTAATACCCTACTCCAGTGTGGTGCGGTGGATTGCCTGTTGGGCTAAGAATGAACAAGTACAAGGGAAGAACAGCCTCCTGAGGAGAGGTGTTCTTGAGCTCGGTGAGCTTTTGTGTGTGAGGGTGGAATGGATCTAATCCAAGATGAGTTGGGGCCAAATCAGTTGCCTCCTACTATGGTGGCTAGTCCTATTTATAGAGGCCTTGGTCCTCTTCCCAAATGTAGGCGGGAAGGGATCCAACAACGGCCAAATTTGAAGGGAGACAACTAGTACAAGTTATCCTGACTAAAGGTGGTCTTCGCCTGCCAAAGGCTCTGGTGGTGATGTCGTCCTAGGCTCCACGGTGACTTCCGTCCTGCCGTCCTGCTGCTCTTGGTCTTGTTGCACCAATATGGAAACCTTTGCCTGATGCCTCGGGACTCCTCGCCTGCGCTTGCCTCTTAGCACCAAAGAGGAAACGAGTACACTGCGTGCGTTGGCGCCCGCCTGACACCCGTCCGGCCTGGGTCGTCATGGCTTGCATCACATGGACCTCGCGAGGTGCCCCTTGCCTTCGTCTCTTCGCCCCTCGCGAGCCAGCCTAGTGAGGCCGCCCCCGAGGAGGTCTTGCATCGTACGCATCGTGAGGCTTGGCCCTCGCGAGGGTCTTGAGTGTTCACTGATGAAGATGGGCCGTACAGGGCCACTGGTGGAGCAACGCTGTGGGCTGCAGGCACGCAAGTATGGGGACCCCCGTTCTCAGGACGCCGACAGTAGCCCCCGAGCCCAAGGCGTGCTCGGACTTGGCTTCAGGGCGAAGCCAAGGGGCAAGTGCGGAGAGCTGCGGGCCCCAACAGCCTGCGGCCTCTGTTGACGCGTGGTGATTGACGTTACGTGGGCGTCTTCGCTTCCCCACACTGCCTCGGCAACTGCCTGGTTGACAAAAGGCTGGCGCGGGCTGCATTTTCCTTCATCCCAACTCCATCCTCCTCCTGTCGATCTTCGCCTTCTACTGCGAGGTGTACATTGGAGTGATGCCGTCCGTGGCGCTGCTGCGCCACTTCTTCTTCCTCCGGATCAAGGAGGGCCACTGCGCACGGTGTGTTGGCTTCGTCGCGGCCAACAAGACCAACGTCATCTCGAAGGCCGAGAAGAAGGTCGAGGGCTTCAGGAGCAACTGGGTTTTGATGGACGCCAAGTGCTCCCACCCCCGGCTGGTGCTGCCGACGGAGAGGCCTGTGTCCCAAGAGGGGTGGCTTCGCGCGAAGCTCACCGACCCCCGGGCGGTGTAGGTGTTGGAGAGGATGACCGCCGACCTGAGGTCTGGTGACTCAAGGGCAGCGAAGCTGACGGGGGCCATGCTCGTCAAAGAGTTGATGACGCAGCGTGTGGCTCACCTTCAGGCGCGTCCGCGCCCCTTATGGAAGCTTGGAGACGAAGGGGACGACCTCCGCCTGCGCCCGGAGGCCCTTTCTGACGAGGAGATGCGCTCGGCCCTTTGTTCCTTGGTTGGGGACGACCAAGGGTACCCGCCGGACTCCTTCATTCCCCTGTTCCGCCGCTCGGATGGGGCGGAAGCTGCCGCCGCCATGCCCGTCTTTGACGGGTGTGGGCTCGTGCTGCCTGCGCCCTCGAATGTCCTGGTGACGATGACTCCGGTGGACGTGTCTTCCGGCGAGTCCCGCAAGAAGGAAGGGGAGGAGGAGGAGCGCGACTCGGAGGTGACCCGTGAAGGGGCGGGGGAGACCTCCCCTTTGCACAAGGCCGACATCCTCTGCACCCTGCCTGATGATGATGACGAGGCTGATGCCCCCATGAGAGGGGGGAGCTGCCCGTGGCAAGGGGCTCCACGAAGTCGAAGGTCAGTCCCTAGAGGAGGTCACCGACCGAGGTTCCGACGAGGGGAAGGTCGGCGTTGATCTCCCGAGACGACGCCCCTGTTCTGACGCTGCCTGAAGCTGCTTCCGGCCCATCTTCTGCCCCCTTTTCTGCTCCTCGAGCCTGCGCGCCCGTGCCTCAGGCTGCGAGGCTCTCAGGTTTCAAGCTTAGGAAGCGGAGGGACTACGTCGTGGTGGACCAGTAAGTATTCTCGTCCTGCCTTGTTCTTACTTCTGTGGCTAGTTCTTGATGGTTCTCCGTTGCACAATTAGGCCGGCGCCCGTGGCGAAGAAGAGGAAAGAGGAAGCGGTGGTACCGCTCGGGACCAAATCGCCTGTGGCGGCCGCACCCCCCTCCGTAGGGAGGGGCAGTGACGGCGCTCACGCTTCCCCGGCCCGGTCATCCTCGCGAGACTTGGGGGATCGTCCTCCGGAGGAGGCAGCCCCCGTAGCCCCGCTGGCTCCGGAGGTGCCAACGTCCGGCTCCGTTGCTGGGGTCGCCAAGGCTCAGAAGCTCCTAGCCTCCCAGGCCATGGTGACGATGTTGGCTCCTCCTTCTCCCGCCGTACTGCTGACCCCGGATCCTTCCGCCTCCCATGACGTCCTCGAGCATGCTCTCTCTGCACTGACCCTGCTGCGGGAGGACCTTCAAGGCGCCGACCGTCGCCTGGTAGCCGGGCGCCTGGAGCTGATCTCTGGCTGGTTTCACACATACGTGTCCATCTGGGCGGCGCTGAGCCAAGCTACGGGGGCCTCCGAGAAGCACAACCAGGCCGTCGCCCAAGCTGTGGCTGTCCGCGAGGTGGCGCTAAAGGATGCCGGGATCGCCCAGGATCGTTGTCGGTCGCTGGAGGCCGAGCTGGAGACCATGCGCAGGGAGCGTGCGAACGAAGCTCGAGGCCGCAAGGCGGAGGAGGAGAAGATGACGGCCCGAGAGGACGCCGTCAGGGGTCGCGACACCGAGCTGGAGCAGTTGGCGAAGGCGCAGGCTACGGAGCGTAGCCGGCTGGAGAAGCTGGAGAAGAAGATGGAGGCAGAGAAGGCCGAGTTGGAAGCCAAGGCGAAGGTCCTGGCTGAGGACCGCTTGGCCTTCAAGTAACTTGAGGAGAGGTCCCGCGTGGCGCTGCGGGCAATCTACGAGAAGGGCTTGGAGGAGCCGCTGGCTATAGACGACGAGGGCCCCACCCAGCTGCTTCCTCATCTGGTCGAGGCGCTTGAGGAGGTCGTGGGCGGAATCTGCCCGTTGGTGGAGGGAGAAGCCCGCATGCTTTCCTCGGCCGCGCTGACGCGCGTCTTCAGCCACCTCCATCTTCGCGATCCTGACGCCAACCTCGATGAGCTGTTGGAACCTGTGGATGACGAGCGCTGCGCAGCTGCTGCCGAAGCCATGAATGCCCAGGTGGAGGCTTTGCTGAAGAAGTTCCGCGCGTTCGATCATGTGCCCTCAACTGGTGGTGCTACTGAACCTGCAACTCGGGCGGGCGGCACATGTGAGGGTAACATCACCGTCGAAGGGGCACCTCTCGCGAGCGACGGCGGCGTCCAGGGATGATGGGATGACTTGCTGGTGACTCCTTGCCTTGCCTCTGCAACACGTACCATGCCTCGTGGAGGCGTTAAACTTGTGCTTGGTATTTTAAAGAACAGTATGTTTTGTAATATTCATTTGAGTTTCGCGATTTCCTTCCTGTTTGCTTCATGTTCTATGTCGCGCATACCTCAGCCGCCGTTGGGTCGTCCGGATCACCAGGACGAGACCAAGGAGTGAGGGGCTATGTGGCCAGTTAGGCTCCTGAGTCGCGATGCTCAGGAGTCCCCCTTGACACGCAAACAGCTTACAGAAAGGAGATGCAGGAGTAAGCCTAGTGTTCTACGTCGGCAGGGCCCGACCCCGCGCATACCTCAGCTGCCGTTGGGTCATCCGGATCACCAGGACGAGACCAATGGGTGAGGGGCTACGTGGCCAGTTAGGCTCCTGAGTCACGATACTCAGGAGTCCCCCTTGACGTCCAAACGACCTTCATACCTTTGCTCCACTCGGGAGGGCGCGTGACGACCAGGTCCACGAGACCTAGCAGGGCGGCGTACGCTTGGGCGTGACCCAAGCACAGCCCCCGTGCCCAGCCCCCTCGCGTGGCTCTCCCGAGGCGAAAGCGTTGCGGTGAAGCTGGACACTGAGCCGGGTGGCTCCCCTGAGGTTTGTACGGCCATGGGGCCGCCCTTAGTTGTTTATCACCAGCACGGAGCATAGCGCTTCCGCACTTGCACGGGCATAGCCGCTCCTCGACCGTGTCGACTGCCAGCACGGAGCATCGTGCTTCCAGTGGTGCGTGGGTGAGCACTCCCTCTGAGTGGAGCCCCCGGGGCTGATACGTCTCCAACGTATCTATAATTTTTGGTTGTTCCATGCTATTATATATTCTGTTTTGGATGTTTAATGGACTTTATTATACACTTTTATATTATTTTTGGGACTAACCTATTAACCGGAGGCCCAGCCCGAATTGCTATTTTTTTCCTATTTCAGTGTTTCGAAGGAAAGGAATATCAAACGGAGTCCAAACGGAATAAAACCTTCGGGAACGTGATTTTTGGAACAAATGTGATCCAGAGGACATGGAGTGGACGTCAAGAAACGAACGAGGAAGCCATGAGGCAGGGGGCACGCCTACCCCCCTGGGCGCGCCCTCCACCCTCGTGGGCCCCTCGTAGCTCTCCTGGCCGACCTCCTTCGCCTATATATACTCATATACCCTGGAAACATCAGAGACAGAGCAAAAACCCTATTTCCACTGCCGCATCCTTCTGTACTCGTGAGATCCCATCTTGGGGCCTCTTTCGGCGCTTCGCCGGAGGGGGCATTGATCATGGAGGGCTTCTACATCAACACCATAGCCTCTCCGATGATGCGTGAGTAGTTTACCTCAGACCTTAGGTCATAGTTATTAGCTAGATGGCTTCTTCCCTCTCTTTGGATCTCAATACAAAGTTCTCCTCGATTCTCTTGGAGATCTATTTGATGTAACTCTTCTTTTTGCGGTGTGTTTGTCGAGATCAGATGAATTGTGGGTTTATGATCAAGATTATCTATGAACAATATTTGAATCTCCTCTGAATTCTTTTATGTATGATTGGTTATCTTTGCAAGTCTCTTAGAATTATCAGTTTGGTTTGGCCTACTAGATTGATCTTTCTTGCAATGGGAGAAGTGCTTAGCTTTGGGTTCAATCTTGCGGTGCTCGATCCCAGTGACAGTAGGGGAAACGACACGTATTGTATTGTTGCCATCGAGGATAAAAAGATGGGGTTTATATCATATTGCATGAGTTTATCCCTCTACATCATGTCATCTTGCTTAAAAGCGTTACTCTGTTCTTATGAACTTAATACTCTAGATGCATGCTGGATAGCGGTCGATGTGTGGAGTAATAGTAGTAGATGTAGGCAGGAGTCGGTCTACTTGTCACCAACGTGATGCCTATATACGTGATCATACCTAGATATTCTCATAACTATGCTCAATTCTATCAATTGCTCGATAGTAATTCGTTTACCCACCGTGATACTTATGCTATCTTGAGAGAAGCCACTAGTGAAACCTATGGCCCCCGGGTCTATTCTCCATCATATTAATCTCCCGCCAACAAGCTATTTCTATCTTTGTTTACTTTGCAATCTTTACTTTTAATCTTTATCATAAAAATACCAAAAATATTATCTTATCATCCCTATCAGATCTCACTCTCGCAAGTGACCGTGAAGGGATTGACAACCCCTTTATCGCGTTGGTTGCGAGGTTCTTATTTGTTTGTGTAGGTGTGTGGGACTCGCGCATGGTCTCCTACTAGATTGATACCTTGGTTCTCAAAAACTGACGGAAATACTTACGCTACTTTACTGCATCACCCTTTCCTCTTCAAGGGAAAACCAAGGCAGTGCACAAGAGGTAGCCAGAAGGATTTCTGGCGCCGTTGCCGAGGAGTCTACGCACAAGTCAAGACATACCAAGTACCCATCACAAACTCTTATCCCTCGCATTACATTATTTGCCATTTGCCTCTCATTTTCCTCTCCCCCACTTCACCCTTGCCATTTTATTTCTCCTTCTTTTTCCGTTCACCTCTTTTTCGCTTGCCTCTTGTTTGCTTGTGTGTTGGATTGCTTGTTTGTCATGATGGCTCAGGACAATACTAAATTGTGTGACTTTACCATTACCAACAACAATGATTTTCTTAGAACTCCGATTGCTCCTCTTACAGATGCTGAATCTTGTGAAATTAATGCTGCTTTGCTAAATCTTGTCATGAAAGATCAATTCGCCAGCCTTCCTAGTGAAGATGCCGCTACCCATCTAAATAGCTTTGTTGATTTGTGTGATATGCAAAAGAAGAAAGATGTGGACAATGATATTGTTAAATTGAAGCTATTTCCTTTTTCGCTTAGAGATCATGCTAAAACTTGGTTTTCGTCTTTGCCAAAAAATAGTATTGATTCTTGGAATAAGTGCAAATATGCTTTTATCTCTAAGTATTTTCCTCCCGCTAAAATCATCTCCCTTAGAAATGATATTATGAATTTTAAGCAACTTGATCATGAACATGTTGCACAAGCTTGGGAGAGGATGAAACTAATGATACGAAATTGCCCTACTCATGGTTTAAATTTGTGGATGATTATACAAAAAATTTATGCCAGATTGAATTTTGCTTCTAGAAATCATTTAGATTCGGCCGCGGGAGGCAGTTTTATGGAAATCACTTTAGGAGAAGCTACTAAACTCCTAGATAATATTATGGTTAATTATTCTCAATGGCACACTGAAAGATCTACTAGTAAAAAGGTGCATGCAATTGAAGAAATTAATGTTTTGAGTGGAAAGATGGATGAACTTATGAAATTGTTTGCTAATATGAGTGTTCCTTCCGATCCTAATGATATGCCTTTGTCTACCTTGATTGAGAATAATAATGAATCTATGGATGTGAATTTTGTTGGTAGGAATAATTTTGGTAACAACGCTTACAGAGGAAACTTCAAACCTAGGCCGTATCCTAGTAATTCCTCTAATAATTATGGTAATTCCTACAACAATTCTTATGGAAATTTTAATAAGTTGCCCTCTGATTTTGAGACTAGTGTTAAAGAGTTTATGAATCCGCAAAAGAATTTCAATACTATGCTTGAAGAAAAATTGCTTAAAGTTGACGAATTGGATAGAATTTCTCTTGATGTTGATCTTTTAAAGCTTAGATCTATTCCACCTAAGCATGATATCAATGAGTCTCTCAAAGCCATGATAATTTCCATTGATGAGTGCAAGGAAAGAACCGCTAGGATGCGTGCTAAGAAAGATTGCTTTGTAAAAGCGTGTTCTTCTAGTTTTCATGATAATAAGGATGAAGATCTAAAAGTTATTGATGTGTATCCTATTAAATCTTTGTTTTGCAATATGAATCTTTATAATGATGGGACTGGAGATGAGTCAACTTTAGTTAAAAGGCGTCCCAATGATTCGGAGTTTTTAGATCTTGATGCAAAATTTGGTAAAAGTGGGATTGAAGAGGTTAAAACTTTAGATAGCAATGAACCCACTATTTTGGATTTCAAGGAATTTAATTATTATAATTGCTCTTTGATAGATTGTATTTCCTTGTTGCAATCTGTGCTAAATTCTCCTCATGCTTATAGCCAAAATAAAGCTTTTACTAAACATATCGTTGATGCTTTGATGCAATCTTATGAAGAAAAACTTGAGTTGGAAGTTTCTATCCCTAGAAAACTTTATGATGAGTGGGAACCTACTATTAAAATTAAAATTAAAGATCATGAATGCTATGCTTTGTGTGATTTGGGTGCTAGTGTTTCCACGATTCCAAAAACTTTGTGTGATTTGCTAGGTTTCTGCGAATTTGATGATTGTTCTCTAAACTTGGACCTTGCAGATTCCACCATTAAGAAACCTATGGGAAGAATTAATGATGTTTTTATTGTTGCAAATAGGAACTATGTGCCCGTAGATTTCATTGTTCTTGATATAGATTGCAATCCTTCATGTCCTATCATTCTTGGTAGACATTTCCTTAGAACGATTGGTGCAATTATTGATATGAAGGAAGGAACTATTAGACTCCAATTTCCATTAAGGAAAGGTATGGAACACTTTCCTAGAAAAAAATAAAATTACATTATGAATCTATTATGAGAGCCACTTATGGATTGCCTACCAAAGATGGCAATACCTAGATCTATCCTTGTTTTTATGCCTAGCTAAGGGTGTTAAACGATAGCGCTTGTTGGGAGGCAACCCAATTTTATTTTAGTTTTTTGCTTTTTGCTCCTGTTTAGGAATAAATCTTTGATCTAGCCTCTGGTTAGATTTGTTTTTGTGTTTTAATTAGTGTTTGTGCCAAGTGAAACCTATAGGATCTTCTTGGATGATGGTTATTTGATCTTGCTGAAAATTCCAGAAACTTTCTGTTCACGAAAATAATTGTTTAAAATCACCAGAACGTGATAAAATACTGATTCCAATTGCAGTAGATCAATAAACAAATATCTAGGTCGTCCTACTTTGGTAGAATTTTTTGAGTTCCAGAAGTTTGCGTTAGTTACAAATTACTACAGACTGTTCTGTTTTTGACAGATTGTGTTTTTCGTGTGTTGTTTGCCTATTTTGATGAATCTATGGCTAGTAAAATAGTTTATAAACCATAGATAAGTTGGAATACAGTAGGTTTAACACCAATAAAAATAAAGAATGAGTTCATTACAGTACCTTGAAGTGGTGTTTTGTTTTCTTTTGCTAACGGAGCTCGCGAGATTTTTCTGTTAAGTTTTGTGTTGTGAAGTTTTCAAGTTTTGGGTAAGGATTTGATGGATTATGGAACAAGGAGTGGCAAGAGCCTAAGCTGGGGGATGCCCAAGGCACCCCAAGATAAATCTAAGGACACCAAAAAGCCAAAGCTTGGGGATGCCCCGGAAGGCATCCCCTCTTTCGTCTTCGTCCATCGGTAACTTTACTTGGAGCTATATTTTTATTCACCACATGATATGTGTTTTGCTTGGAGCGTCTTGTATGATTTGAATCTTAGCTTTTAGTTTACCACAATCATCCTCGTTGTACACACATTTTGAGAGAGACACACATGATTCGGAATTTATTAGAATACTCTATGTGCTTCACTTATATCTTTTGAGTTATATAGTTTTTGCTCTAGTGCTTCACTTATATCTTTTAGAGCACGGTGGCGGTTTGTTTTATAGAAACTATTGTTCTCTCATGCTTCACTTATATTATTTTGAGAGTCCTACAAAATAGCACGGTAATTTGCTTTAATTGTGAAATTAGTCTTAATATGATAGGCATCCAAGATTAGTAAAAACTTTCTTATAAGTGCGTTGAATACTAAGAGAAGTTTGATGCTTGATAATTGTTTTGAGATATGAAGATGGTAATATTAGAGTCATGCTAGTTGAGTGGTTATGAATTTGAGAAATACTTGTGTTAAAGTTTGTGATTCCCGTAGCATGCACGTATGGTGAACCGTTATGTGATGAAGTCGGACCATGATTTATTTATTTATTGTCTTCCTTATGAGTGGCGGTCGGGGACGAGCAATGGTCTTTTCCTACCAATCTATCCCCCTAGGAGCATGCGCGTAATACTTTGTTTTGATAACTAATAGATTTTTGCAACAAGTATATGAGTTCTTTTGACTAATGTTGAGTCCATGGATTATATGCACTTTTATCCTTCCACCATTGCTAGCCTCTCTAATACCGCACACTTTTCGCCGGTATCATACACCCACCATATAACTTCCTCAAAGCAGCCAGCATACCTACCTATCATGGCATTTCCATAGCCATTCCGAGATATATTGCCATGCAACTTACCACCGTTCCATTTACTATGACACGCTCCATCATTGTCATATTGCTTTGCATGATCATGTAGTTGACATCGTATTTGTGGCAAAGCCGCCGTTCATAATTTTCATACATGTCACTCTTGATTCATTGCATATCCCGGTACACCGCCGGAGGCATTCATATAGAGTCATATTTTGTTCTAAGTATTGAGTTGTAATACTTGAGTTGTAAGTAAATAAAAGTGTGATGATCATCATTATTAGAGCATTGTCCCAAGTGAGGAATGTACTATGGAGACTATGATTCCCCCACAAGTCGGGATGAGACTCTGGACTAAATAAAAAAAGAGGCCAAAAAAAGAGAAAAGGCCCAACAAGAAATGATGAGAGAAAAGAGAGAAGGGACAATGCTACTATCCTTTTTCCACACTTGTGCTTCAAAGTAGCACCATGATCTTTATCATAGAGAGTCTCTTGTTTTGTCACTTTCATATACTAGTGGGAATTTTACATTATAGAACTTGGCTTGTATATTCCAATGATGGGCTTCCTCAAAATGCCCTAGGTCTTCGTGAGCAAGCGACTTGGATGCACACCCACTTAGTTTCTTTTGTTGAGCTTTCATACACTTATAGCACTAGTGCATCCGCTGCATGGCAATCCCTACTCACTCACATTGATATCTATTAATGGGCATCTCCATAGCCCGTTGATACGCCTAGTTGATGTGAGACTATCTGCCCCTTTTTTTCTTCTCCACAACCACCATTCTATTCCACCTATATGCTATATCCATGGCTCACGCTCATGTATTGCGTGAAGATCGAAAAAGTTTCAGAACATCAAAAGTATGAAACAATTGCTTGGGTTTTCATCGGGGTTGTGCATGAATTAAATACTTTGTGTGGTGAAGATAGAGCATAGCCAGACTATATGATTTTTAGGGATAACTTTCTTTGGCCATGTTATTTTGAGAAGACATGATTGCTTTATTAGTATGCTTGAAGTATTATTACTTTTATGTCAATATTAAACTTTTATC
This sequence comes from Triticum aestivum, assembly GCF_018294505.1. NCBI lineage: Eukaryota > Viridiplantae > Streptophyta > Magnoliopsida > Poales > Poaceae > Triticum > Triticum aestivum. The sequence continues at coordinate 81,583,486 of NC_057802.1, read as the reverse complement.
TTGAATCTTTCGGATCTGAATATTCATACCACAAATAAGAGAATTACATTGAAAATTATGCTAAGTAGCATTCCACATCAAAAATTCTGTTTTTATCATTTACCTACTCGAGGACGAGCAGGAATTAAGCTTGGGGATGCTTGATACGTCTCCAATGTATCTATAATTTTTTATTGTTCCATGCTATTATATATTCTGTTTTGGATGTTTAATGGGCTTTATTATACACTTTTATATTATTTTTGGGACTAACCTATTAACCGGAGGCCCAGCCCGAATTGCTGTTTTTTTGCCTATTTCAGTGTTTCGAAGGAAAGGAATATCAAACGGAGTCCAAACGGAATAAAACCTTTGGGAACGTGATTTCCGGAACAAACGTGATCCAGAGGACTTGGAGTGGACGTTAGGAAACGAACGAGGAAGCCACGAGGCAGGGGGCGCCTACCCCCTGGGCGCGCCCTCCACCCTCGTGGGCCCCTCGAAGCTCTCCTAACCGACCTCCTTCGCCTATATATAATCTTATACCCTGGAAACATCAGAGATAGAGCAAAAACCCTATTTCCACCGCCGCAACCTTCTGTACCCGTGAGATCCCATCTTGGGGCCTTTTCCGACGCTCCGTCGGAGGGGGCATTGATCACGGAGGGCTTCTACATCAACACCATAGCCTCTCCGATGATGTGTGAGTAGTTTACCTCAGACCTTCGGGTCCATAGTTATTAACTAGATGGCTTCTTCTCTCTCTTTGGATCTCAATACAAAGTTCTCCTCGATTCTCTTGGAGGTCTATTTGATGTAATTCTTCTTTTTGCGGTGTGTTTGTCGAGATCCGATGAATTGTGGGTTTATGATCAAGATTATCTATGAACAATATTTGAATCTCCTCTGAATTCTTTTATGTATGATTGGTTATCTTTGCAAGTCTCTTAGAATTATCAGTTTGGTTTGGCCTACTAGATTGATCTTTCTTGCAATGGGAGAAGTGCTTAGCTTTGGGTTCAATCTTGCGGTGCTCGATCCTAGTGACAGTAGGGGAAACGACACGTATTGTATTGTTGCCATCGAGGATAAAAAGATGGGGTTTATATCATATTGCATGAGTTTATCCCTCTACATCATGTCATCTTGCTTAAAGTGTTACTCTGTTCTTATGAACTTAATACTCTAGATGCATGCTGGATAGCGGTCGATGTGGGGAGTAATAGTAGTAGATGCAGGCAGAAGTCGGTCTACTTGTCACGGACGTGATGCCTATATACATGATCATACCTAGATATTCTCATAACAATGCTCAATTCTATCAATTGCTCGAGAGTAATTCGTTTACCCACCGTGATACTTATGCTATCTTGAGAGAAGCCACTAGTGAAACCTATGGCCCCCGGGTCTATTCTCCATCATATTAATCTCCCGTCAACAAGCTATTTCTATCTTTATTTACTTTGCAATCTTTACTTTTAATCTTTATCATAAAAATACCAAAAAAATTATCTTATCATCGCTATTAGATCTCACTCTCGTAAGTGACCGTGAAGGGATTGACAACCCCTTTTTCGTGTTGGTTGCGAGGTTCTTATTTGTTTTTATAGGTGCGTGGGACTCGCGCGTGGTATCCTACTAGATTGATACCTTGGCTCTCAAAAACTGAGGGAAATACTTACGCTACTTTACTGCATCACCCTTTCCTCTTCAAGGGAAAACCAACGCAGTGCTTAAGAGGTAGCAGGGGCGTGTATAGCCCCGCCCTGACACGTGGCTTGCACGGCAGGGCTAGACGAGGTGTGTCTGGGCACCCGTGAGCCAGCGCGGGACTGACGAGACCCTACCTCAAGGCGGGTTGCGCCTGGTCTTGGTTCTTGATGACTGTGGTGGCCCTGCGAGATGGTTAGGCAACCTGCACCAAACGAATCTCCTGAGGCTATCGCATGAGAAGGCCAAGCACCAACGACCCCAGGAGGTGACGTGAATGGGGCCGGCCCGCCAGACAAAGCTCAGCCGTTGGGTTTATCGATGCTGCAGGGACGGACTCGAGCAGAGACGTCGTGCCTAGTCTTCTCATGCGAAGGATCCTGAAGAAAGACGATCGGCGCGCGGCTCTCGTGGTGGCGAGGCGCCTGGCAAGCGAGTGATAACATTAGATAACTCATGAGAGGAAGCGAGCTAGCTTAAATAGATGCAAAAATGATACATGCCACTGGGACGGACCCGAGCGGCCTGGGGATGATGCAACCCGAGGGGCGCCCTAGTAGAGTAAGCTAAAGATGCAAAAGCATACATGTCGCAGGGGCAGGCCCGTGCGACCTGGGAATAATGCAGCCCGAGGGGCGCTCCCAGCTGAATACTTGGAAAATGTCACCAAGTTCCGTTGTCGAAGGAGTGTTGAGGTAGCCGAAGACGCGTGATGAAGGAGTCGCTCCTCATGAGCCATCAGGGCCCCGAGCCTCGGGAGGCTCCGGGGGCTCGGGCGGTTCCTTAAGGACCGTCTCCATCTTCGCCAGGACTGCGTGATGCCTGGCCTCCTGAGCTGCCAGGATGCTCCGTAGGTTGCGCTGGAAGGCGGCTGCCACACTTGGCAGGCCAAATGACATGCGAACATAGCTGTGAGGTGGGCCCTCACGATGCCCAACACGCGAAGGACAAAAGGGCTCCTGAGATGCGGCCCGGTTGAGCCCTAGGATGTCGACGCAGACGCGCAGCCCGCCATCCTCGCCGGGATGGGTAGCTGTGCTAGGTGGGCGGCGGTCACCGCGCATGGTCCTTGCTTCTTGAAGCTCCTGGGTGGCCTTGACAATGAACTCCTGAGTGTCAGGCGCTCCTCGCCCGGTGCTCTCCTGAGGGAAACGTGTCGCAAAGAACGCCTCCACGTGGTGCTCGAGCGCCTCCCGTGTGATGTTGGCTAAGTCCGAGGCCCTCCAGAAGAGAGCCCTCGAGCCCAGCCTGAGGAGGGCGCCGGGCGAGCCTTCCTATGCGGGGGAGGGAGGCGCCCCAGGTGCGGGCGCTGATCCTGAGGCGGCGCCGCTAGAGACACCGCCCCCCCCCCACCCCGAGGCCCTGTGCGGAGTAGCTACTGCTTCTTCTTGGGGATGGCCTTAGGGGGTACCGCGCGCCCCCGCTGTCAGGGCCTTCGATTGCTGCGGCTTGGAAGGCGCGCTCCAGGGAGCACAGCGCATCTCTCTCTTCGCAGGGGACCATGATGATTCCGCCGCTTCCTGGAATCTTGAGGATGTTGTAGCCGTGGTGGGTTACTGCCATGAACTTGGCTAATGCTGGATACCCGAGGATGGCGTTGTACAGCAGACGAATGTGGGCGATGTCGAAGTCGATGAGTTCGGTGCGGTAGTTGTCGCACTGGCCGAAGGTGACAGGGAGGCGGACCTGCCCTATCGGGGTGGTGGAGCCGTCGGTCACTCCTGAGAAGGGCTTGGTAGGCTGTAGCTGATCGTATGGCACTTGGAGGCTGTCAAACGTCTCGACGGAGAGGACATTGAGCCCTGCACCGCCGTTGATGAGGGTCTTGGTGACTTGGACGTTGCTGATGACGGGTGAGCAGAGCATCGGGAGGGCGCCAGCAGTGGCCGCGCATTTGAGCTGATCCGCCGAGCTGAAGGTGATGGCGCACTTGGACCACCTGAGCGAACGCGTGGCCTCGAGCCTCGGAAGGGCCACGTTCACCTCACGAGCAAACTGCTTGAAGACGCGCTGGGATGCTGGGGCCTGAGCTCCGCCCAAGATGCATGTGATAGCGCGTGGCTTCTGTAAGCCCCCAACCCCCTCATCCTGATGGTGGTCGTCGTTCTGTCTTGGTGGTGGCGATAGTGGAGGGAGACCAGCATTGCCCTGAGGGTGGTCCTCGCGAGGCTGATCCCTCCATGCGCCCTCACGAGGCTGGTCCTGCCAGCGGTCCTCACGAGGTCGGTCGTGCCACTCCTGGCGGGGGCCGCGATCGTCCCAGCATCCCACGCCTCGTCCTCCTCCTCGGCCGTAGCCACGGTCGTTGCGCTCGTGGCGTCGACCGAAGCATCCATCTCGAATGGCCCTGAGCTCTTGACAATCGTTGGTGTTGTGGCTGTGCACGTTGTGGAAGGCGCAGAACGGTCGGCTGCTCTCGGACGACTCGGGATGGTCCTGGCCGCGCTTCGTGTCTGGCTCCGCCGCGAGCATGACCACTCCCTTGCGCTTCACATCCTTGGCCTTGGCTTTCTTCTCCTCTGGGACGGTAGCAGGGAGCTCGAGGAGGGACAGGCGCCCTTCCTCAGCTCTTGCGCACTTGGTTACCATGTTGAACAGCTCCAGAGCAGTGTATAGCTCCTCATGGATGGCGAGCTCCTCCTTCATCTTGAAGTCGCGGACGCCATCGGAGAATGCTGAAATGATGGCCTCGTCCGTCACCTCAGGGATCTTGAGGCGAACGCTATTGAAGCGCTGGATGTACTTCCGCAAGGTCTCTCCTGGCTGCTGCTTGATGCAGCATAGGTCACCCGCGGCCGGCGGGCGGTCACGAGTGCCCTGGAAGTTGGCGACGAAGCGGTCGCGCATCTCACCCCAGGAGGAGATCGAGCCCAGGGGCAGGTTCAGGAGCCACGAGCGAGCACCATCCTTGAGAGCCATGGGGAACAATTCGCCATGACCTTCTCGTCGCCGTTGGCCACCTCGATGCTCAGCTCGTAGAGCTGCAAGAACTCCGCAGGGTCGGGGGTGCCGTCGTAGTGAGGAGGCAGGTCTGGCTTGAACTTGCCCGGTAAGACGACGCTACGTTGCTCTGGAGTGAAGGCGCGGCAGCCTGCTATGGCCACCAGTGCCCTTTGCAGAGGTGGGGCTTGCCCTCGATGTCCGCGCGCCGCCGCCGCAGGTGGCATGCGGTCTTGTCGTGGTGGCGCCGGGAGCGCAGGAGCGTTTTCTTGCAGCCGGGGAACCTCTTGGCAGCTTCCCTCTTCTCGCGCGGGCGCCCGGTGCGGCGGGTCACGCCATGGGGGCTACGCGCCTTGGCGCCAGGGTGCCGTCTTGGTGCGGAGGTGGTGGGGGTGCTCCATGAGCCACGTCACCCGCAGCTGGCGGCGGGCGAGGCAGCAAGAGGGATGGTGCGGGAGAGGCCCCTGCGGCGCTGACGAGCTCGGCGATGCGGTCCAACCAGTCCTCATAGAGGTCGTCGACCGGGCGGTAGCGCAGGAGCTCGTGTGCCATGAGCAGCGCGGCCTACGCGTTCGCGGGTGCGCGACGAGCGTGAGACGATGAGCCGGCCGGAGTTAGCGATGGAGTGGCGGTGCGGCCGTCCCACCGCACAGTGGGGTGCAGCGAGGACGCTTGCTGCTCGTTTCCCGTCGGGCCGGTGGCGGCGGGTGATGGAGAATGACGGGGAGGCCCGCCGACAGGAGCTGTCTGAGCGACACGGGCGGCGAGGGCAGCCCGGCGCTCGGCGCGGGCCCGACGCGCGTCTGCCATGGACGCGCTGGAGCGGTGGAACGTGGATCACCGACGGAAAGCTTCAGTGCACCCCTACCTGGCGCGCCAAATGTCGGATTTCGGGTTCTGGCAAAACCCTTGAGGTTTGAACTCTGGGGTGCCCACAAAGATCTCTCCTCCCCCTAGCTCACGCTCTCACAACCATCTCAAAGCTAAGCGCGTCGAACTCGCAGGACAAGGGACACTGGTTTATACTGGTTCGGGCCACCAATGTGGTGTAATACCCTACTCCAGTGTGGTGCCGTGGATTGCCTCTTGGGCTAAGGATGAAAAAGTACACGGGAAGAACAACCTCCTGAGGAGAGGTGTTCTTGAGCTCGGTGAGCTTGTGTGTGTGAGGGTGGAATGGATCTAATCCAAGATGAGTTGGGGCCGTATCAGTTGCCTCCTACTGTGGTGGCTAGTCCTATTTATAGAGGCCCTGGTCCTCTTCCCAAATGTAGGCGGGAAGGGATCCAACAACGGCCAAATTTGAAGGGAGACAACTAGTACAAGTTATCCTGACTAAAGGTGGTCTTCGCCTGCCAAAGGCTCTATCTGATCGTTTGGGGGTACGTAGGTATATATAGGAGGAAGGAGTACGTCGGTCGAGCAACAGGGGGCCCACGAGGGTGGAGGGCGCGCCCCCTACCTCGTGGCCTCCTCTTTTGTTTCTTGACGTAGGGTCCAAGTCTCCCGAATCATATTCTTCCTAAAAATCATGTTCCCGAAGGTTTCATTCCGTTTGGACTCTGTTTGATATTCCTTTTTTGCGAAACTCTGAAATAGGCAAAAAAACAGCAATTCTGGGCTGGGCCTCCGGTTAATAGGTTAGTCCCAAAAGTAATATAAAAGTGAATAATAAAGCCCAATAATGTCCAAAATAGTAGATAATATAGCATGGAGCAATCAAAAATTATAGATGCGTTGGAGACGTATCAAGCATCCCCAAGCTTAATTCTTCCTCGTCCTCGAGTAGGTAAATGATAAAAACAGACTTTTTGATGCGGAGTGCTACTTGGCATAATTTCAATGTAATTCTTCTTAATTGTGGTATGAATATTCAGATCCGAAAGATTCAAGACAAAAGTTTAATATTGACATAAAAAATAATAATACTTCAAGCATACTAACAAAGCAATTATGTCTTCCCAAAATAACATGGCCAAAGAAAGTTATCCCTACAAAATCATATAGTCTGGCTATGCTCTATCTTAACCACATAAAGTATTTAAATCATGCACAACCCCGATGACAAGCCAAGCAATTGTTTCATACTTTTAACATTCTCAAACTTTTTCAATCTTCACGCGATACATGAGCGTGAGCCATGGACATAGCACTATATGTGGAATAGAATGGTGGTTGTGGAGAAGACAAAAAGGGAGAAGATAGTCTCACATCAACTAGGCGTATCAACGGGCTATGGAGATGCCCATCAATAGATATCAATGTGAGTGAGTAGGGATTGCCATGCAACGGATGCACTAGAGCTATACGTATATGAAAGCTCAACAAAAGAAACTAAGTGGGTGTGCATCCAACTCGCTTGCTCACGGAGACCTAGAGCATTTTGAGGAAGCCCATCATTGGAATATAGAAGCCAAGTTCTATAATGAAAATTTCCCACTAGTATATGAAAGTGACAAAATGAGAGACTCTCTATCATGAAGATCATGGTGCTACTTTGAAGCACAAGTGTGGTAAAAGGATAGTAACATTGTCCCTTCTCTCTTTTTCTCTCATTTTTTTTTCATTTGGGCCTTTTCTCTCTTTTTTATGGCCTCTTTTTTTATTTTATTTTTATTTTTCGTCCGGAGTCTCATCCCGACTTGTGGGGGAATCATAGTCTCCATCATCCTTTGCTCACTTGGGACAATGCTCTAAAAAATGATGATCATCACACTTTTATTTTCTTACAACTCAACAATTACAACTCGATACGTAGAACAAAATATGACTCTATATGAATGCCTCCGGCGGTGTACCGGAATATGCAATGAATCAAGAGTGACATGTATGAAAGAATTATGAACGGTGGCTTTGCCACAAATACGATGTCAACTACATGATCATGCAAAGCAATATGACAATGATGGAGCGTGTCATAATAAATGGAACGGTGGAAAGTTGCATGGCAATATATCTCGGAATGGCTATGGAAATGCCATGATAGGTAGGTATGGTGGCTGTTTTGAGGAAGGTTTATGGTGGGTGTATGATACCGGCGAAAAGTGCGCGGTATTAGAGAGGCTAGCAATGGTGGAAGGAAGAAGAGTGCGTATAATCCATGGACTCAACATTAGTCATAAAGAACTCATATACTTATTGCAAAAATCTACAAGTTATCAAAGCAAAGTATTACGCACATGCTCCTAGGGGGATAGATTGGTAGGAAAAGACCATCGCTCGTCCCCGATCGCCACTCATAAGGAAGACAATCAATAAATAAATTATGCTCTGACTTCATCACATAACGGTTCACCATACGTGCATGCTACGTGAATCACAAACTTTAACACAAGTATCTCTCAAATTCACAACTACTCAACTAGCATGACTCTAATATCACCATCTTTATATCTCAAAACAATTATCAAGCATCAAACTTCTCATAGTATTCAACACGCTCATAAGAAAGTTTTTGCAAATCTTGAATACCAAGCATATTAGGATTATTTAAGAAAATTACCATGCTATTTAAGACTCTCAAAATAATCTAAGTGAAGCATGAGAGATCAATAGTTTCTATAAAACAAATCCACCACCGTGCTCTAAAAGATATAAGTGAAGCACTAGAGCAAAACTATATAACTCAAAAGATATAAGCGAAGCGCATAGAGTATTCTAACAAATTCCAAATCATGTATGGCTCTCTCAAAAGTTGTGTACAGCAAGGATGATTGTGGTAAACTAAAAAGGAAAGACTCAAATCATACAAGACGCTCCAAGCAAAACACATATCATGTGGTGAATAAAAATATAGCTCCAAGTAAAGTTGCCGATGGAAGTAGACGAAAGAGGGGATGCCTTCCGGGGCATCCCCAAGCTTTGACTTTTTGGTGTCCTTAGATTATCTTGGGGGTGCCTTGGGCATCCCCAAGCTTAGGCTCTTGCCACTCCTTGTTCCATAATCCATCAAAATCTTTCACCCAAAACTTGAAAACTTCACAACACAAAACTTAACAGAAAATCTCGTGAGCTCTGTTAGCGAAAGAAAACAAAAGACCACTTCGAGGTACTGTAATGAACTCATTCTTTATTTATATTGGTGTTAAACCTACTGTATTCCAACTTCTCTATGGTTTATAAACTATTTTACTAGCCATAGATTCATCAAAATAAGCAAACAACACACGAAAAACAGAATCTGTCAAAAACAGAACAGTCTGTAGTAATATGTAACTAACGCAAACTTCTGGAACTCCAAAAAATCAGCCAAAATAAGACGATCTAGAATTTTTTTTTATTTATCAGCAGCAATTGGAATCACTATTTTATCACGTTCTGGTGATTTTTAACAATTGTTTTCGTGAACAGAAAGTTTCTGGAAATTTCTGCAAGATCAAATAACTATCATCCGAGAAGATCCTATAGGTTTAACTTGGCAAAAACACTAATTAAAACATAAAAACACATCTAACCAGAGGCTAGATCAAATATTTATTCCTAAACAGAAGCAAAAAGCAAAAAACTAAAAATAAAATTGGGTTGCCTCCCAACAAGCGCTATCGTTTAACGCCCCTAGCTAGGCATAAAAGCAAGGATAGATCTAGGTATTGCCATCTTTGGTAGGCAATCCACAAGTGGCTCTCATGATAGATTCATATGGTAATTTTATTTTCTTCCTAGGGAAGTGTTCCATGCCTTTCTTTAATGGAAATTGGAATCTAATATTCCCTTCCTTCATATCAATAATTGCACCAATCGTTCTAAGGAAAGATCTACCAAGAATAATAGGACATGAAGGATTGCAATTTTTTTCAAGAACGATAAAATCTACGGGCACATAATTCCTATTTGCAACAATAAGAACATCATTAATTCTTCCCATAGGTTTCTTAATAGTGGAATCCGCAAGGTGGAAGTTTAGAGAGCAATCATCAAAATCACGGAAATCTAGCAAATCGCACAAAGTTTTGGGAATAGTGGAAACACTAGCACCCAAATCACATAAAGCATAGAACTCATGATCCTTAATCTTAATTTAATTAGTAGGTCCCCACTCATCATAAAGTTTTCTAGGAATGGAAACTTCCAACTCAAGTTTTTCTTCATAAGATTGCATCAAGGCATCAACGATATGTTTGGTAAAAGCTTTATTTTGACTATAAGCATGAGGAGAATTTAGCACGGATTGCAACAAGGAAATACAATATATCAAAGAGCAATTTTCATAATTAAATTCCTTGAAATCCACAATAGTGGGTTTATTAGCATCTAGGGTTTTGATTTCTTCAATCCCACTTTTATCAAATTTAGCATCAAGATCTAGAAACTCCGAATTTTTGGAACGCCTTCTTGGTAAAGGTGGATCATATTCAGTCCCATCATTATCAAGATTCATATTGCAAAACAAAGATTTAGTAGGGGACACATCAATAACTTTTAGATCTTCATCTTTATTTTCATAGAAATTTGAAGAACACGCTTTCATAAAGCAATCTTTCTTAGCACGCATCCTAGCGGTTCTTTCTTTGCACTCATCAATGGAAATTCTCATGGATTTGAGAGACTCATTGATATCATGCTTAGGAGGAATAGATCTCAGTTTCAAAGAATCAACATGAAGAGAAATTCTATCAACGTTCCTAGCCATTTCATCAACTTTAAGCAATTTTTCTTCAAGCAAGGCATTGAAATTATTTTGCGAATTCATAAACTCTTTAACACTCGTCTCAAATTCAGATGGCATCTTATTAAAATTTCCATAAGAATTGTTGTAGGAATTACCATAATTATTAGAGGAATTGCTAGGATAAGGCCTAGGATTAAAGTTTCCTCTATACGCGTTGTTACCAAAATTATTCCTACCAACAAAATTCACATCCATAGATTCATTAGTATTCTCAATCAAAGTAGACAAAGGCATATCATTAGGATCAGAAAAAACACTCTTAGTAGCAAATAATTTCATAAGTTCATCCATCTTTCCACTCAAAACATTAATTTCTTCTATCGCATGCACTTTTTTATTAGTAGATCTTTCAGTGTGCCATTGAGAATAATTAACCATAATATTATCTAGGAGTTTAGTAGCTTCTCTTAAAGTGATTTCCATAAAAGTGCCTCCCGCGGCCGAATCTAAAAGATTTCTAGAAGCAAAATTCAATCCGGCATAAATTTTTTGTATAATCATCCAAAAATTCAAACCATGAGTAGGGCAATTACGTATCATTAATTTCATCCTCTCCCAAGCTTGTGCAACATGTTCATGATCAAGTTGCTTAAAATTCATAATATCGTTTCTAAGAGAGATGATCTTAGCGGGAGGAAAATACTTAGAGATAAAAGCATCTTTGCACTTGTTCCAAGAATCAATACTATTTTTAGGCAAAGACGAAAACCAAGCTTTAGCACAATCTCTAAGCGAAAAAGGAAATAGCTTCAATTTAACAATATCATTATCAACATCTTTCTTCTTTTGCATATCACACAAATCAACGAAGCTATTTAGATGAGTTGCGACATCTTCACTAGGAAGGCCAGCGAATTGATCTTTCATGACAAGATTCAACAAAGCAGCATTGATTTCACAAGATTCAGTATTGGTAAGAGGAGCAATCGGAGTGGTAAGGAAATCATTATTGTTGGTATTGGTAAAGTCCCACAATTTGGTATTATCTTCAGCCATCGTGACAAACAAGCAATCCAACACACGAGCAAACAAAAAGCAAGCGAAAAATTGGCGAACGAAAAAGAGAGGGCGAATAAAACGGCAAGGGTGAAGTGGGGGAGAGGAAAACGAGAGGCAAATGGCAAATAATGTAATGCGGGAGATAAGGGATTGTGATGGGTACTTGGTATGTTGACTTTTGCGTAGACCTCCCCGGCAACGGCGCCAGAAATCCTTCTTGCTACCTCTTGAGCACTGCGTTGGTTTTCCCTTGAAGAGGAAAGGGTGATGCAGCAAAGTAGCGTAAGTATTTCCCTCAGTTTTTGAGAACCAAGGTATCAATCCAGTAGGAGGCTACGCGCGAGTCCCTCGTACCTACACAAAACAAATAAATCCTCGCAATCAACGCGGTAAGGGGTTGTCAATCCCTTCACGGTCACTTACGAGAGTGATATCTGATAGATATGATAGGATAATATTTTTGGTATTTTATGATAAAGATGCAAAGTAAAATAAAAGCATTGTAAAAAGCAAAGGAAATGACTAAGTGTTGGAAGATTTAATATGATGAAGATAGACCCGGGGGCCATAGGTTTCACTAGTGGCTTCTCTCAAGAGCATAAGTATTTTACGGCGGGTGAACGAATTACTGTTGAGCAATTGACAGAATTGAGCATAGTTATGAGAATATCTAGGTATGATCATGTATATAGGCATCACGTCCGAGACAAGTAGACCGGCTCCTGCCTGCATCTACTACTATTACTCCACTCATCGATCGCTATCCAGCATGCATCTAGAGTACTAAGTTCATGGAAACAGAGTAACGCCTTAAGCAAGATGACATGATGTAGAGGGATAAATGCATGCAATATGATGAAAACCCCATCTTGTTATCCTCGATGGCAACAATACAATACGTGCCTTGCTGCCCCTACTGTCACTGGGAAAGGACACCGCAAGATTGAACCCAAAGCTAAGCACTTCTCCCATTGCAAGAAAGATCAATCTAGTAGGCCAAACCAAACTGATAATTCGAAGAGACTTGCAAAGATAACCAATCATACATAAAAGAATTCAGAGAAGATTCAAATATTGTTCATAGATAATCTTGATCATAAACCCACAATTCATCGGTCTCAACAAACACACCGCAAAAAGAAGATTGCATCGAATAGATCTCCACGAGAGAGGGGGAGAACATTGTGTTGAGATCCAAAAAGAGAGAAGAAGCCATCTAGCTAATAACTATGGACCCGAAGGTCTGAAGTAAACTACTCACACTTAATCGGAGAGGATATGGTGTTGATGTAGAAGCCCTCCGTGATGGATGCCCCCTCCGGCGGAGCTCCAGAACAGGCCCCAAGATGGGATCTCGTGGGTACAGAAGGTTGCGGCGGTGGAATTAGGTTTTTGGCTCCGTATCTGATCGTTTGGGGGTACGTAGGTATATGTAGGAGGAAGGAGTACGTCAGTGGAGCAACAGGGGGCCCACGAGGGTGGATGGCGCGCCCTGGGGGGTGGGCGCGCCCCTACCTCGTGGCCTCCTCTTTTGTTTCTTGACGTAGGGTCCAAGTCTCCTGGATCATATTCTTCCTAAAAATCACGTTCCCGAAGGTTTCATTCCGTTTGGACTCCGTTTGATATTCCTTTTTTGCGAAACTCTGAAATAGGCAAAAAAACAGCAATTCTGGGCTGGACCTCTGGTTAATAGGTTAGTCCCAAAAGTAATATAAAAGTGAATAATAAAGCCCAATAATGTCCAAAACAGTAGATAATATAGCATGGAGCAATCAAAAATTATAGATATGTTGGAGACGTATCACCAACCTCGAAAGGTAGGCACCGGGTGCGGGTTCGTCGATGTTGAGGCCATCGCACCCGTCGGTCCAGCGGAGGTCGTCGCGGCGTTGCTCGATGACGATGCATGCGTCTCCTCTCCGCCCATCCTCCGGGGCTCGTCGTTGGCCTGGACGTACTCGAGGGTCAGAAGAGGCCATCGAGACGTCTTCATGATCTTGATTCTGTCGCACTCGTGCTGGCTGTCATGGTGGGGACTGCATTGTGGGGATGGCCCCTTCTTACGGTCAGCAGCATGAGCTGTCGTGGTCGCTTGGGGAGGTCGCGGCGGGTCAGCTCGCCGTGAGCCCCCAGCTTCTGTGAAACCGAGCAGGCTTTTGGATGGTAGCATGCCATTCGTCCATCTGCTCAGCCACGGGCGAAAACCTCAGCAGCAGCTGAGCTCGCACCATGGCCTCCAAGGCTGTACTTGGCATGGAGGTCGATGAAGTCGATCGTACCGTCACGTGGCTCCTGACGGTGCAAACAGTGGTAGTATTGCGCCCCCACTGTCGTTGTGGGGCGACCACCTAGATGTGGTGTGGTGAAGGCGCTCATGGGCCAGCGGCTCCGTCGGGCGCAGCGGCTCCGTCGGCCCTTCCCAGGGGAGGTGCATGCGCAACGACCGCACCCGTGGTGAGGGCGGCCGGAGGGCGGCGGTTCGCCCCAATCCGAGCGCCGTTGCTGTGGCTGTGCCCGTCGGTGGGACAGAGGGGCGTAGATGGAGTAGCCCCCTCGCCCGTACCTTGGGGAGCGTGGCCGCCGAGGTGTTGCTGGTGCTGCTCTCCTCCGGTGCCTCCTGCTCCTGTGTCGGCTGTGGGGGAAGTGGTGATGGTGCCGCCTACTCCGGCCACATCCCCAGCAGCGTCCGCGCCCTCGAGCGCCTCCGCACCCGTCGTAGGGTTAGAGGTCGCGGGCAGCGGAGCCTTCGAGGTGGATGGGTGAGCAGGAGGGCCGGGTTCCTTCTTGGGCGCCATGGTCGATGTCGATGCGTTGCGCACACCTTCAGATTCGCGCAAGCGTGCCCCCTACCTGGCGTGCCAAAGATGTCACGGGAAACCACAGCCACCTATGGGACGAGGAGGCCCCTTCCTGGTTCGGTAGGGGGGCAACGCGTTGCACAAAGAGCAGACGAGCATGGGGCAGCGTGGCGGGGCTTGAAGGAAATATGCCCTAGAGGCAATAATAAAGTTATTATTTATTTCCTTATATCATGATAAATGTTTATTATTCATGCTAGAATTGTATTAACCGGAAACATAATACATGTGTGAATACATAGACAAACATAGTGTCACTAGTATGCCTCTACTTGACTAGCTCGTTAATCGAAGATGGTTGAGTTTCCTAGCCATGGACATGAGTTGTCATTTGATTAACCGGATCACATCATTAGGAGAATGATGTGATAGACTTGACCCATTCTGTTAGCTTATCACTTGATTGTTTAGTATGTTGCTATTGCTTTCTTCACGACTTATACATGTTCCTATGACTATGAGATTATGCAACTCCCGTTTACCGAAGGAACACTTTGTGTGCTACCAAACGTCACAACATAACTGGGTGATTATAAAGGTGCTCTACAGGTGTCTCCGAAGGTATTGTTGAGTTGGCGTATTTCGAGATTAGGATTTGTCACTCCGATTGTCGGAGAGGTATCTCTGGGCCCTCTCGGTAATGCACATCACTATAAGCCTTGCAAGCAATGTGAGTAATGAGTTAGTTACAGGATGATGCATTACATAACGAGTAAAGAGACTTGCCGGTAACGAGATTGAACTAGGTATTGAGATACCGACGATTGAATCTCGGGCAAGTAACATACCGATGACAAAGGGAACAACGTATGTTGTTATGCGGTTTGACCGATAAAGTTCTTCGTAGAATATGTGGGAGCCAATATGAGCATCCAGGTTCCGCTATTGGTTATTGACCGGAGACGTGTCTCGGTCATGTCTACATAGTTCTCGAACCCGTAGGGTCCGCACGCTTAATGTTTGGTGACGATCGATATTATGAGTTTTTGTGTTTTGATGTACCGAAGGTAGTTCGGAGTCCCGGATATGACCACGGACATGACGAGGAGTCTCAAAATGGTCGAGACGTAAAGATCGATATATTGGACGACTATGTTCGGACACCGGAAGTGTTTCGGGAGGTTTCAGACATTTACCGGAGTACCGAGGGGTTACCGGAACCCCCCGGGGAGTTAATTGGGCCTCATGGGCCTTAGTGAGAGAAGAGGAGGGGAGGCCAGGGCAACCTCGCGCCCCCTCCCCCTCTAGTCCGAATTGGACAAGGAGGGGGGCGGCCCCCTCCTTTTTCCTTCTCCTTCTCTCTCCCTTCCTTCCCTCTCCTACTCCAACAAGGAAAAGGAGGAGTCCTACTCCCGGTGGGAGTAGGACTCCCCCCTTGGCGCACCCTCCTCCTGGCCGGCCACCTCCCCCTTTCTCCTTTATATACGGGGGCAGGGGGCACCTCTAGACACAACAATTGATCTCTTGATCTCTTAGCCGTGTGCGGTGCCCCCCTCCACCATATTCCACCTCGGTCATATCGTAGCGGTGCTTAGGCAAAGACCTGCGTCGGTAGCAACATCATCACCGTCATTACGCCGTCGTGCTGACGGAACTCTCCCGTGAAGCTCTGCTGGATCGGAGTTCGCGGGACGTCATCGTGTTGAACGTGTGCTGAACTCGGAGGTGCGGTACGTTCGGTACTTGGATCGGTTGGATCGTGAGCACGTACGACTACCTCAACCGCGTTGTGCTAACGCTTCCACTTTCGGTCTACGAGGGTACGTGGACAACACTCTCCCCTCTCGTTGCTATGCATCACCATGATCTTGCGTGTGCGTAGGAAATTTTTTGAAATTACTACGTTCCCCAACAGTGGTATCAGAGCCAGGTTTTATGCGTAGCTGTTGTATGCACGAGTAGAACACAAGTGAGTTGTGGGAGATACAAGTCATACTGCTTACCAGCATGTCATACTTTGGTTCGGCGGTATTGTTGGATGAAGCGGCCCGGACCGACATTACGCGTATGCTTACGTGAGACTGGTTCTACCGACGTGCTTTGCACACAGGTGGCTGGCGGGTGTCAGTTTCTCCAACTTTAGTTGAATCGAGTGTGGCTACGCCCGGTCCTTGAGAATGTTAAAACAGCACTAACTTGACGAACTATCATTTTGGTTTTGATGCGTAGGTAAGAACGGTTCTTGCTCAGCCCGTAGGAGCCACGTAAAACTTGCAACAACAAAGTAGAGGACGTCTAACTTGTTTTTAAAGGGCATGTTGTGACGTGATATGGTCAAGACATGATGCTATATTTTATTGTATGAGATGATCATGTTTTGTAACCGAGTTATCGGCAACTGGCAGGAGCCATATGGTTGTCGCTTTATAGTATGCAATGCAATCGCCCTGTAATTGCTTTACTTTATCACTAAGCGACAGCGATAGTCGTAGAAGCAATAGTTGGCGAGACGACAATGATGCTACGATGGAGATCAAGGTGTCGCGCCGGTGACGATGGTGATCATGGCGGTGCTTCGGAGATGGAGATCACAAGCACAAGATGATGATGGCCATATCATATCATTTATATTCATTGCATGTGATGTTTATCCTTTATGCATCTTATTTTGCTTTGATTGACGGTAGCATTATAAGATGATCTCTCACTAAATTTCAAGATAAAAGTGTTCTCCCTGAGTATGCACCGTTGCCAAAGTTCGTCATGCCGAGACACCACGTGATGATCGGGTGTGATAAGCTCTACGTTCATCTACAATGGGTGCAAGCCAGTTTTGCACACGCATAATACTCGGGTTAAACTTGACGAGCTTAGCATATGCAGATATGGCCTCGGAACACTGAGACCGAAAGGTCAAGCGTGAATCATATAGTAGATATGATCAACATAGTGATGTTCACCATTGAAAACTACTCCATCTCACGTGATGATCGGACACGGTTTAGTTGATTTGGATCACGTGATCACTTAGATGATTAGAGGGATGTCTATCTAAGTGGGAGTTCTTAAGTAATATGATTAATTCAACTTAAACTTATCATGAACTTAGTACCTGATAGTATTTTGCTTGTCTATGTTGATTGTAGATAGATGGCCCGTGATGTTGTTCCGTTGAATTTTAATGCGTTCCTTGAGAAAGCAAAGTTGAAAGATGATGGTAGCAATTACACGGACTGGGTCCGTAACTTGAGGATTATCCTCATTGCTGCATAGAAGAATTACGTCCTGGAAGCACCGCTGGGTGCCAGGCCTGCTGCAGATGCAACTGACAACGTTAAGAACGTCTGGCAAAGCAAAGCTAATGACTACTCGATAGTTCAGTGTGCCATGCTTTACGGCTTAGAACCGGGACTTCAACGACGTTTTGAATGTCATGGAGCATATGAGATGTTCCAGGAGTTGAAGTTAATATTTCAAGCAAATGCCCGGATTGAGAGATATGAAGTCTCCAATAACTTCTACAGCTGCAAGATGGAGGAGAATAGTTCTGTCAGTGAACATATACTCAAAATGTCTCGGTATAACAATCACTTGATTCAACTGGGAGTTAATCTTCCGGATGATAGTGTCATTGACAGAATTCTTCAATCACTGCCACCAAGCTACAAGAGCTTCGTGATGAACTATAATATGCAAGGGATGGATAAGACAATTCCCGAGCTCTTCGCAATGCTAAAAGCCGCGGAGCTAGAAATCAAGAAGGAGCATCAAGTGTTGATGGTCAACAAGACCACCAGTTTCAAGAAAAAGGGCAAAGGGAAGAAGAAGGGGAACTTCAAGAAGAACAGCAAACAAGTTGCTGCTCAAGAGAAGAAACCCAAGTCTGGACCTAAGCTTGAGACTGAGTGCTTCTACTGCAAGCAGACTGGTCACTGGAAGCGGAACTGCCCCAAGTATTTGGCGGATAAGAAGGATGGCAAGGTGAACAAAGGTATATGTGATATACATGTTATTGATGTGTACCTTACTAGAGCTCGCAGTAGCACCTGGGTATTTGATACTGGTTCTGTTGCTAATATTTGCAACTCGAAACAGGGACTACAGATTAAGCGAAGACTGGCTAAGGACGAGGTGATGATGCGCGTGGGAAATGGTTCCAAAGTCGATTTTGTCGCCGTCGGCACGCTACCTCTACATCTACCTTCGGGATTAGTTTTATACCTAAATAATTGTTATTTGGTGCCAGCGTTGAGCATGAACATTATATCTGGATCTTGTTTGATGCGAGACGGTTAATCATTTAAATCTGAGAATAATGGTTGTTCTATTTATATGAGTAATATCTTTTATGGTCATGCACCCTTGAAGAGTGGTCTATTTTTGTTGAATCTCGATAGTAGTGATACACATATTCATAATGTTGAAGCCAAAAGATGCAGAGTTGATAATGATAGTGCAACTTATTTGTGGCACTGCCGTTTGGGTCATATTGGTGTAAAGCGCATGAAGAAACTCCATACTGATGGACTTTTGGAATCACTTGATTATGAATCACTTGGTACTTGCGAACCATGCCTTATGGGCAAGATGGCTAAAACGTCGTTCTCCGGAACAATGGAGCGAGCAACAGATTTGTTGGAGATCATACATACTGATGTATGTGGTCCGATGAATGTTGAGGCTCACGGCGGGTATCATTATTTTCTGACCTTCACAGATGATTTAAGCAGATATGGGTATATCTACTTAATGAAACATAAGTCTGAAACATTTGAAAAGTTCAAAGAATTTTAGAGTGAAGTGGAAGATCATCGTAACAAGAAAATAAAGTTTCTACGATCTGATCATGGAGGAGAATATTTGAGTTACGAGTTTGGTCTACATTTGAAACAATGCGGAATAGTTTCGCAACTCACGCCACCCGGAACACCATAGCGTAATGGTGTATCTGAACATCGTAATCGTACTTTACTAGATATGGTGCGATCTATGATGTCTCTTACTGACTTACCGCTATCGTTTTGGGGTTATGCTTTAGAGACGGCTGCATTCACGTTAAATAGGGCACCATTGAAATCTGTTGAGACGACGCCTTATGAACTGTGGTTTGGCAAGAAACCAAAGTTGTCATTTCTTAAAGTTTGGGGCTGCGATGCTTATGTGAAAAAGCTTCAACCTGATAAGCTCGAACCCAAATCGGAGAAATGTGTCTTCATAGGATACCCAAAGGAAACTGTTGGGTACACCTTCTATCACAGATCCGAAGGCAAGACATTCGTTGCTAAGAATGGATCCTTTCTAGAGAAGGAGTTTCTCTCGAAAGAAGTGAGTGGGAGAAAAGTAGAACTTGATGAGGTAACTGTACCTGCTCCCTTATTGGAAAGTAGTTCATCACAGAAACTGGTTCCTGTGACACCTACACCAATTAGTGAGGAAGCTAATGATATTGATCATGAAACTTCAGATCAAGTTACTACTGAACCTCGTAGGTCAACCAGAGTAAGATCCGCACCAGAGTGGTACGGTAATCCTATTCTGGAGGTCATGTTACTTGACCAAGGCGAACCTACGAACTATGAAGAAGCGATGGTGAGCCCAGATTCCGCAAAATGGCTTGAGGCCATGAAATCTGAGATGGGATCCATGTATGAGAACAAAGTGTGGACTTTGGTTGACTTGCCAGATGATCAGCAAGCCATAGAGAATAAATGGATATTCAAGAAGAAGACTAACGTTGGCGGTAATGTTACTGTCTACAAAGCTCGACTTGTTGCAAAAGGTTTTCGACAAGTTCAAGGAGTTGACTACGATGAGACTTTCTCACCCGTAGCGATGCTTAAGTCTGTCCGAATCATGTTAGCAATTGCCGCATTTTATGATTATGAAATTTGGCAAATGGATGTCAAAACAGCATTCCTGAATGGATTTCTAGAAGAAGAGTTGTATATGATGCAACCGGAAGGTTTTGTTGATCCAAAGGGAGCTAACAAAGTGTGCAAGCTCCAGCGATCCATTTATGGACTGGTGCAAGCTTCTCGGAGTTGGAATAAACGTTTTGATAGTGTGATCAAAGCTATGGTTTTATACAGAATTTTGGAGAGCCTGTATTTACAAGAAAGTGAGTGGGAGCTCTGTAGCATTTCTAATATTATATGTGGATGACATATTACTGATTGGAAATGATATAAAAATTTTGGATAGCATAAAAGGATACTTGAATAAGAGTTTTTCAATGAAAGACCTCGGTGAATCTGCTTACATATTGGGCATCAAGATCTATAGAGATAGATCAAGACGCTTGATAGGACTTTCACAAAGCACATACCTTGACAAAGTTTTGAAAAAGTTCAAAATGGATCAAGCAAAGAAAGGGTTCTTGCCTGTATTACAAGGTGTGAAGTTGAGTCAGACTCAATCCCCGACCACTGCAGAAGATAGAGAGAAAATGAAAGATGTTCCCAATGCTTCAGCCATAGGCTCTATCATGTATGCAATGTTGTGTACCAGACCTGATGTGTGTCTTGCTATTAGCCTAGCAGGGAGGTACCAAAGTAATCCAGGAGTGGATCACTGGACAGCGGTCAAGAACATCCTGAAATACCTGAAAAGGACTAAGGATATGTTTCTCGTTTATGGAGGTGACAAAGAGCTCGTCGTAAATGGTTACGTCGATGCAAGCTTTGACACTGATCCGGACGATTCTAAATCGCAAACTAGATACGTGTTTATATTGAACGGTGGAGCTGTCAGTTGGTGCAGTTCTGTAACACCCCGCATGTTACTTGCCATATTTGTAACTCCGACTCTTGCCGTTTTCGGCTATGTGCTATGATATTCCCTCCGTGGTCGGGTTTTGTTTTTCGTTTTTGCATTTTGTTCATGTCATGCATTTCATATCATGTCATCATGTGCATTGCATTTGCATACGTGTTCGTCTCTTGCATCCGAACATTTTTCCCGTTGTCCGTTTTGCAATCCGGCGCTCCTATCTCCCCCGGTGCACCGTTTTCGTTTTCTTTCGTGTGCGGGTGTCAAACTTTCTCGGAATGGACCGAGGCTTGTCAAGTGGCCTTATTACACCACCCGGAGACCACCGGTCAAGTTTCGTTCCATTTGGAGGTCGTTTGGTACTCCAACGGTTAACCGGGCATCCGCAAAGTCCATTTGAGTGTCCAGCAAAAACCCCCTAAAAAACAAGCCCAAAACCCACCAAACTCTCTTCCATGTCCTAGGTCGTTCGATCACGATCGTGTAGGCGAAAACCGCACCTCATTTGGAGCCTCCTAGCTCCCTCTAGCTATAAAAGTGCATCCCCTCCCGTATACGAAACGCAGACGAACCCTAGCCTTCGTCCCTCCGCGCGCCGGACGTGTCCGTACGCCGCCAGACACAGCCGCGCCGCCGCCCCGTCCACTCACGCGCCGCCACCTGTCTCTCTCTCTCCTCCTCGCGCCGCCGGCCCGCCGGGCCCAGGCGGGGCCCGCCCGAGCCCGCGCTCGCCCGCCGCCTCCCGCGCCGGCCTCCGCCGCCGCAGCACTGCCCCGTCGCGTCGCCTCTCCACCGACCCCGGCCACCCGCGCCGCCGCCGCGCCGGGGTCCGCCGCCGCCGCCCGCCGGTGCCGCCGCCTCCTTCCTCCCTCCGGCCTCCCTCTCCTCCGGCCGTCGCCGGCGAGGCCGAGCCCGAGCCCGAGCTCGTCATCCTCGATCCAGATCTGGTCAACGGAGGTTGACCCTCAAAATTTTCCAAGTTTTTTGCATCTTTAATATTATATGCCCCTGTTCATCGTTGCACAACTTCTTGCATGTAGCTCCGATTCGCACGTGTAATATGTCAAATTGTTCGCCTCG
This sequence comes from Triticum aestivum, assembly GCF_018294505.1. Classification (NCBI taxonomy): domain Eukaryota; kingdom Viridiplantae; phylum Streptophyta; class Magnoliopsida; order Poales; family Poaceae; genus Triticum; species Triticum aestivum. Next base: position 81,561,544 of record NC_057802.1, on the reverse strand, counting down.
TGATGCTGTACATATTGTTCAATTGCACCATGTTCATTAGAGGTCATCTTGATGCCCAAATCTCTGTTGGAAGAGGGCTAGTTGCTGTTATCCTCTGGTTCTTATCAGAACTTGGAGATTTGTCATTTTTGTATCTTTAATTCTGTGCATCTTATGGGCATGAGCTCTACATGTGTTTTGTTGTATGCCATACCATCTTTCCAAGGGTGTATGCCATGTATTTTTGTGATCTCTGTGGTGACTAGCACAAGCATGCAAAGTAGGCTCCGTAATGTTTCTGATTTCAGGGACTTGGTGATTTCTCCAAGTCCTTGTCTGCTGTTATTTTGTTGCCATGTAAACTTGATGCTACAGAGAGATCCCTGCATATTTTGGAGATTTTCAGTAAGGATGTTTTGTAGCTATAGTTGTAATGGATCCATTCCTGCCCTTGTTTGCAATTATGGAGTGCCATAGCATGACTCAATCTTGCTCTACTTTTGCTATAAAATATTTCTGGCAGATTCTTAACATGATATTCATTTTTGCCAAGCTCATTGTGGTTGATCCATACATGCTATGCTTTTGTTCTTGCCATGGATAGCTTCATAAACATGCCGTTTTACTGTAGGTATGCTAGTTTTGTCATGTATTGCTCTGTAGTGAGTGCATCAAGCTCACCAACATGCCTACATATTATTGTTTCTGCCATGCTCTGTTTTCTGCTAAGTCTGAAACCTGTTAACGAAACTTGCTATGTTTACATGCTTGCCATCATATCTTCTGGTCCTTTTTGGCTTATGGTCATTAAGGGACTTTTGTCATGTGCTTTTAGTAGAACACTTCCATGCCTTGTTTTGCTATGTTAAGTTTCTGTAGCATGTTGAGTTTGTGCTCTGAACATTGCTACCTGATGCTGTTTTCTGCCATGTCCAGTTTTTCACCGTCTGTGAACCTGTTATCTTTTGCACTTTTGCCATGCTTGTTTGAGCTTGATATGTTATGATCTAGCCGTAGCTCAGTGTTCATCTTGTCAAGCATCTCCTGTAGATTACTTCCATGTGCTTTGTTGCTATGTTGGAGTGCTGTAGTATTGTTACTTGTTGAATTTGAAGTGCTATCATGCTGTTAATCACAGATTTGTGTCATTCTTGTTTTGCTTGCCATTTGCAAACCGTGCATCCGTTTCCGGTGATCTTTATATCGATTTCGACCGAAATCATCTCATCTTTCCAGTGGCATGATTGGTTTGCCAAGTTACTGCTATGTTCATCATTTTTCCTTCCGGAGCACGCATATGCACCGCGTATCATATCTTGCATACCATACATGTTTTGCATCATGTTGCTTGTGCATTTCTCGTGGTTGATTGTGGTTCCGTTTGTTTGTGTTCTTGTCTTGGGTAGAGCCGGGAGACAAGTTCGTGAACGAGGAACCTGTTGAGTACGCTTACGAGGATCAAGTTTTCGACAACTCTGAGAACCTTGCAGGCAAGATGACCACCCCTCGATATCATTTCTATCTTTGCTTTGCTAGTTGTTCGCTCTATTGCCATGCTGCGCTACCTATCACTTGCTACATCATGTCTCCCATTTTGCCATGTCAGCCTCTAACCATCCGTTCCTAGCAAACCGTTGATTGGCTAAGTTACCGCTTTTGCTCAGCCCCTCTTATAGCGTTGCTAGTTGCAGGTGAAGTTGAAGTTGGTTCCATGTCGGAACATGGATATGTTGGGATATCACAATATCTCTTATTTACTTAATGCATCTATATATTTGGTAAAGGGTGGAAGGCTCGGCCTTATGCTTGGTGTTTTGTTCCACTCTTGCCGCCCTAGTTACTGATATACCGGGATTATATTCCTTGAGTTTGTGTTCCTTACGCGATCGGGTGATTTATGGGACCCCCTTGACTGTTCGCCTTGAATAAAACTCCTCCAGCAAGGCCCAACCTTGGTTTTACCATTTGCTACCTAAGCCTTTTCCCCCGGGTTTTCGCGAGCCCGAGGGTCATCTTATTTTAACCCCCCGGGCCAGTGCTCCTTCGAGTGTTGGTCCGAACTGAGTAGACTGCGGGGCCCCCTCCTGGAAACTCGAGGTCTGGTTTTACTCGTAGGATGTCTCATCCGGTGTGCCCTGAGAACGAGATATGTGCAGCTCCTATCGGGATTTGTCGGTTCATCGGGCGGCTTTGCTGGTCTTGTTTTACCATTGTCGAAATGTCTTGTAAACCGGGATTCCGAGACTGATCGGGTCTTTCCGGGAGAAGGTTTATCCTTCGTTGACCGTGAGAGCTTATGATGGGCTAAGTTGGGACACCCCTGCAGGGTATTATCTTTCGAAAGCCGTGCCCGCGGTTATGAGGCAGATGGGAATTTGTTAATGTCCGGTTGTAGAGAACTTGTCACTTGACCCAATTAAAATACATCAACTGCGTGTGTAGCCGTGATGGTCTCTTCTCGGCGGAGTCCGGGAAGTGAACACGGTCTGTGTTATGTATGACGTAAGTAGGAGTTCACGATCACTTCTTGGTCATTGCTAGTTGACGACCGCTCCGTTGCTTCTCTTCTCGCTCTCTCTTGCATATGTTAGCCACCATATATGCTTATTGCCGCTGCAGCTCCACCTTTTTACACCTTCCTTTCCTATAAGCTTAAATAGTCTTGATCTCGCGGGTGTGAGATTGCTGAGTCCTCGTGACTCACAGATTCTACCAAAACAGTTGCAGGTGCCGACGATGCCAGTGCAGATGATGGGGTCGATCTCAAGTGGGAGTTCGACGAGGAACGTGGCCATTACTATGTGTCTTTTCCTAATGATCAGTAGTGGAGCCCAGTTGGGACGATCGGGGATCTAGCATTTGGGGTTGTCTTATTTTCATCTGGATTTTGACCGTAGTCGGTCTATATGTTTGTATTTTGGATGATGTATGATTATATTCATGTATTGTGTGAAGTGGCGATTGTAAGCCAACTCTTTATCCCATTCTTGTTCATTACATGGGATTGTGTGAAGATGACCCTTCTTGCGACAAAACCACTATGCGGTTATGCCTCTAAGTCGTGCCTTGAGACGTGGGAGATATAGCCGCATCGTGGGAGTTACAAGTTCTAAATAAAGCGCCGTAGCGGGATCTACGTGTGAAGCGGAGTACATAGCTGCTTCGGAAGCAGCAAATGAAGGAGTCTGGATGAAGGAGTTCATATCCGATCTAGGTGTCATACCTAGTGCATCGGGTCCAATGAAAATCTTTTGTGACAATACTGGTGCAATTGCCTTGGCAAAGAAATCCAGATTTCACAAGAGGACCAAGCACATCAAGAGACGCTTCAATTCCATCCGGGACCAAATCCAGGTGGGAGACATAGAGCAAGATACATACGGATCCAAATGTTGCAGACCCACTGACTAAGCCTCTTCCATGAGCATAACATGATCAGCACCAAGACTCTATGGGTGTTAGAATCATTACTTTGTAATCTGGATTATTGACTCTAGTGCAAGTGGGAGACTGAAGGAAATATGCCCTAGAGGCAATAATAAAGTTATTATTTATTTCCTTATATCATGATAAATGTTTATTATTCATGCTAGAATTGTATTAACCGGAAACATAATACATGTGTGAATACATAGACAAACATAGTGTCACTAGTATGCCTCTACTTGACTAGCTCGTTAATCGAACATGGTTGAGTTTCCTAGCCATGGACATGAGTTGTCATTTGATTGACGGGATCACATCATTAGGAGAATGATGTGATTGACTTGACCCATTTTGTTAGCTTAGCACTTGATCGTTTAGTACGTTGTTATTGCTTTCTTCATGACTTATACATGTTCCTATGACTATGAGATTATGCAACTCCCGTTTACCGCAGGAACACTTTGTGTGCTACCAAACATCACAACGTAACTGGGTGATTATAAAGGTGCTCTACAAGTGTCTCCGAAGGTACTTGTTGATTTGGCGTATTTCGAGATTAGGATTTGTCACTCCGATTGTCGGAGAGGTATCTCTGGGCCCTCTCGGTAATGCACATCACTATAAGCTTTGCAAGCAATGTCAATAATGAGTTAGTTACGGGATGATGCATTACATAACGAGTAAAGAGACTTGCTGGTAACGAGATTGAACTAGGTATTGAGATACCGACGATCGAATCTCGGGCAAGTAACATACCGATGACAAAGAGAACAACGTATGTTGTTATGCGGTTTGACCGATAAAGATCTTCGTAGAATATGTGGGAGCCAATATGAGCATCCAGGTTCCGCTATTGGTTATTGATCGGAGACGTGTCTTGGTCATCTCTACATAGTTCTCGAACCCGTAGGGTCCGCACGCTTAAAGTTTGGTGACGATCGGTATTATGAGTTTTTGTGTTTTGATGTACCGAAGGTAGTTCGGAGTCCCGGATATGATCACAGACATGACGAGCAGTATCGAAATGGTCGAGACGTAAAGATCGATATATTGACGACTATGTTCGGACACCGGAAATGTTTCGGGAGGTTTCGGACATTTACCGGAGTACCGGGGGGTTACCGGAACCCCCGGGGAGTTAATTGGGCCTCATGGGCCTTAGTGGGAGAAGAGGAGGGGCGGCGAGGGCAGCCACGCGCCCCCTCCCCGTCTAGTCCGAATTGGACAAGGATGAGGGCGGCGCCCCCCTTTTTCCTTCTCCTTCTCTCTCCCTTCCTTCCCTCTCCTACTCCAACAAGGAAAAGGAGGAGTCCTACTCCCGGTGGGAGTAGGACTCCCCCCTTGGCGCACCCTCCTCCTGGCCGGCTGCCTCCCCCCTTGCTCCTTTATATACGGGGGCAGGGGCACCTCTAGACACAACAATTGACCTCTTGATCTCTTAGCCGTGTGCGGTGCCCCCCTCCACCATATTCCACCTCGGTCATATCGTAGCGGTGCTTAGGCGAAGCCCTGCGTCAGTAGCAACATCATCACCGTCATCACGCCGTCGTGCTGATGGAACTCTCCCGTGAAGCTCTGCTGGATCAGAGTTCGCGGGACGTCATCGTGTTGAACGTGTGCTGAACTCGGAGGTGCCGTACGTTCGGTACTTGGATCGGTTGGATCGTGAAGACGTACGACTACATCAACCGCGTTGTGCTAACGCTTCCGCTTTCGGTCTACGAGGGTACGTGGACAACACTCTCCCCTCTCGTTGTTATGCATCACCATGATCTTGCGTGTGCGTAGGAATTTTTTTTGAAATTACTACGTTCCCCAACAGGGATAACACAAGCAATTTACCCAGGTTCGGGCCGCCGTGAGGCGTCCTGCTTTGGTGGATTGATGGTGGAAAAGGTGGTGGATGAGCGTAGTACACTTGCCCGGCAGGGGTTTCCTTGGGGCAGCAGCGAATACACGCATATGGGGGTGTGAGTTATCCAACCTTCTAACCCTTTCTATGGTTGCCATGGGCCTCCTTTTATAGATCAAGGGGTCAACACAATGGCAAAGTAGTCATTATGCATTGATATGGTAGCAAACAGTGCTATCATACCTAACTCTGCGGGCTGACAGGGCGCATCAAATGCACCACTTAGTGTCACATCACTGGTTCCCCGGCAAGGCTTGCCGGGCTGTCTTGCCAGCTCCACACCTACTTGATTGACACGTCGCAGGACGGGTGTCGTCTGTGGGTGACTGCCACTCAGTAACTTTGCGGCTTGACACCGCACTGATTGACGACGTGGGTCGTGGTTGAGTGGTTTGTGAGGTGGTTTTGCTTCTGTGAGCCCTGGCAGGCCCTGCCGGAGCGCTTTCCTCGCTTGCTTCTGGGGGTGGCCTCGCCCCTTGCTGGGCTCACCTACCCGGCAAAGGAGACCCTTCTCTTGGCGACATCCTGCTTCTCTGGCTCGATCTTGGTCTCTCTGATCCGCATGCTAGTCCTTCGAATCTCTTGCTTCCTTGTACTCTTACTTGGGTTGGTGCTTCAATCTTGTTGTCGTGCCTGTGCACAGTCTGGGCAACAGACCCAGGGTTTGTTGCACCCACATTGCCCGAAACGTTCAGCACCACTCCAGAGAATCAGTGCCGCATTCATGCCCGGGCGGAGCAGATGCGACCTCTCACTGGCACATGCGTTGAAGGGAGAAGCGTATTCAACAAAGAGTGATGGTTGCTTCGTCTGTCCAACTTACTGTTGGGTATGTGATTTGACTGCCCATTGGCCATTATTACTGAGGTGGTATGACGATGCTGAGTCTCACTTGTAATTTACACTTTACTTTGGTGCAGGACATGTGCATCGGATGCTGGATCCCACGTTTCGGCGAAAGGAGGTAGAGCGTGTCCACTCTTTACAATGTTCTCCACTCTTGCAGTGGAGGAGTGCGAAATCAGCGAAAACACGGCAGCTCAGCGAAAACACGAAAGTAGCGAAAAACGTACAATGTTATGTAGCTTTCTGCTTCTGTTTCATGTATCTTGCATCCATGGTTGCCCCGTTGCAACATTCCATCAAATACAAAGGAGACTAACATGCATGCTATTGCATCTCAATGATTCACAGATCATAGCCAATATGCCATCTGTTCCAAAATAAGTTTCTCAACTTTATGCCAACTTTAGTACAAAGTTGTACTAAAGTAACACTTATTTTGGAACAGAGACAGCTAAAGAAAAAACGATCTATGCAGACCCTAGGCCTTGAACCCTAAATCCTAACCAGAATTTAATTTACTGGTGAGGTTGAACCTTCCGAAGGAATGAAGTTTCCAACCCTTTGACCATCGGATCATTTTGTGCAGTTTCACTAAAATCGAGCTGAGCATCCTTATGGCAAAGAAATTGAAGTGTGATTAGAATAAGACTAGTGGGACTAGTTTTTATGAGACATAGACTCATCACAAATATAGTAGAGGCCAGTAGAGGTACGTGCGGGGCAAAGAAGTAGAGAAATATCCACTTGGAGCGATGTGGGCAGGTGAGGCAGTGGTGCAAGACGGCTGTAAAGGAAGTTGTACCTGAGGGATGTCGGGATGTATCTAGTTTAGAGGAGGGCAGCGGGAGGCGGCAACTTACCACATCGCGACAGTGAGCAAGGGGCGAAGGCAACAGCACCGGCTTTGTGAGGGAGAACGGCGGGGACCCCTGATCAGGACGCGCCGACAGTGGGTTTTCACCGTCGGCGACGGCGACCACATCTACACAAAGCATCCACCCCTTCCCCCGGCGGACATGATCCGCCCGGATGTTAGAGATGTGGCCACAATCATTTTGTGTGAGAGAGTGTGAAGAGAGCAACCCTAGCAAGCAACCGTGTAGGCTCCTGGCTATCTATATATAGTAGAGCGGTTTCTTTTTCTCTCCATATGAACCTATTTATATTGCATACGTGCCACTGAAGAAAAAAACTTTATTTCTAAATAACGTGGCACCGTTCATGCGTGGTTCCCCACCCTCCATTAAGTGCTACTAGACGCGTCAAATTATCACGTGTGCTGCATCATCGTACAGAAATGAGCTCTACCGTCTCACGTGTGTAGTTGGGGAAGACGCAAAGAGTACTACTAGTAGTACGTGCGTGGGTGCATGCACCTCTCACTACAAAAAAAAGACACATCCGTGACATTTTGGGCCGAACGAAAAAATTTCTGTCATACATATGACACTTCTATGACGATAATTGTGACAAAACACGGTATCATCATAGATGTGGTGGGCTCCTACTTCTATGACAAAAAATCATGACAGAAAATGGGCTTTTTGTCCTGGGCGGGCCGGAGACGCAGGTGCATGACATTCTTTGGGCCGTCCATGATGAAAAAATCGTGGTAGAAGCGAGGGAGATGAAAATTTCGGGGAGTTCCCGGTTACGGTGGGAGGTCGAGGGCCGAGCGATGCGCGTTTCTCTCGTACACGTACGCGTGTGTGTGCGAGGCGTTGGCTCTAACTGAACCCGAGCGAGGCGTTGGGCTCTAACTGAACCCGAGCGATTGCACTGCAGGCTACGCTTTACTGAACCCGAGCGATCGATCGATGGCTGATAACTGAACCCGATCGAGCGATTCCTTCACTACTGCTGCTAACTGAAGCCATCGATGCTACCTCTGGGATGAACAATGAGCGTTGCGGGGGGTTTGGATGAACAGTGAGCGGTGGCGTTGCCTCTGGATGAACAAGACCCCGTGGTGTGGTGGAGGGTTGGATGAACAGTAGACGGTGGAGGGGTGCCCGTGGAGGGGTGGTTGAACAGGACCCCGTGGTGTGGAGGGCTGGGTGAACAGTAGATGGTGGAGGGGTGCCCGTGGAGGGGTGGTTGAACAGTATAGCCGGTGGAGTAGCGCGGTGGAGGCTGGATGAACAGGAGCCCGTGGAGGCTGGAAGGAGGTCGACGGTAGCCCGTGGAGGCTGGAGGAGGTCGACGGTGGAGATGAACAGTATCCCGTGGAGTCCCGTTTTGCGGTACGCCACACCCCTCCCGATGAATAGGACCCCTGTTTCGACCGTAGGAGGTCTGTTTCGTCCGTTTTGCGGTACGCCACACCCTTCCCGATCAACAGGACCCCCGTTTCGACCGTAGGAGGTCCGTTTCGTCCGTTTTGCGGTACGCCACACCCCTCTCGATCAACAGGACCCCCGCTTCGACCGTAGGAGGTCCGTTTCCTCCATTTTGCGGTACGCCACACCCCTCCCGATCAACAGGACCCCGTTCCGAATGTAGGAGGTTCGTTTCCTCCGTTGTGCGGTACTCCAGGCCTCGTTTCCATCGCATGTTCCGTCCAAGCCCTCCCGATGAACACGACCACGCATTTCGTTGCCTCCCGATGAAGACGACGCATTCCGTTGCCTCCCCATGAACACGACGCATTCCGTTGCCTCCCCATGAACACGACGACGACGCCGTTTCTCCGTTCCGACCCAGCCATGTACACGAGCCCTGGCCGTACGTATGCGCGAGTAGGCGTTCGAGACCCCGCCCGTATGTACACATACATGGCCGTATTTTCTTTCTTGCACCCTGGCCGTTGTACGTACGTGTACATGCTACGTGCGCGCCTCTACTACGACACGTACGTGCCTCTACTACGACACGTACGCGCCTCTACATCCACCAGTATATATGTATGTACACGTTCGCGACCAGAATGACAATGCTACGTATGCTTCGACCAGGTGGGTCCCGACTGTCACGCACTTCCTTGCCTGCGAAGATGTAGCTGGTGGGTCCCAGCAGTCAGGGGGTGAATCGGTTTTTTTTTGCCCGGACGCACTTCCTTGCGTGCGAAGATGTAGCTGGTGGGTCCCAGCAGTCAGGGGGAAACGTTTTTTTGCGAAATACAGTGGCCCATCCGGTGGGTCCCAGCTGTCAGCCTCTCCACGTACAGTACTCTTCCGACGGAAGTCGTTCCTTGACCACGTTGACCACGCCGCACGGAGAGCACCACGGCGGTGGACGACGGCGAGGCCTAGGAAGGGGACGACGCGGAGCCGGGGAAGACGCGAAAGTGGCAGCCCGCGCGGAGAGGAGTACGAGGGTTCACTGGTTCGGCTGTAGTGTGAGGCTGCCGTCGCCGCAGGGCCTGGCCAGTGGTGGGAATAGTAGGGGCGGTGAGGCCTTCGCGGCAGCACAGCCGGCCAAGGGAGGCAGGATCATGCGGCACGACCGGCGCTGCTTTGGGCGGCTGGAGCAAGAAGACCACAGGTTGAAGAAGCACTACTGCCGTTGGATGGACATCGTACGGTCACTGGAGCTAGAATCGTTCATATTGACTAAAGTTGACAAAGGCCCCCGTCCCAGTCAACTTAGTAGGCCCACAAGTCAGCCTCCCACCATGGTGGGTCCCAGCTAGCAGGGGGAGTATTCATTTTTTTGTGCGTAATAAGGAGGCACTTCCTTGCGTGCGAAGATATAGCTGGTGGGTCCAAGCTGGCAGCGGCGGTAACGTTTTTTTCGCGAAATACAGAGGCCCTTTCGGTGGGTCCCTGATGTCAGGTGGAGGAATCATTATTTTGCGCGTAATAAGGAGGCATTTCCTTACGTGCGGCCGTGGACCCAGCTGTCGGCCTCTCCACATACAATCCACTTCAGATGCATGTCGGTCGTTGACCACGTTGACCAGGCCGCGCCGAGAGCACCAGGGCGGTGGACGACGGCGAGGCCTAGGAAGGGAACGACACGGAGGCAGGGAAGACTCGGCAGTTGTTTCCCACGCGGAGGGGAGTACGACTGTACGAGGGTTTACTGGTTCGTCTGCCGTCGCCGGAGAATAACAGCAGGTGTGGGTGAGTAGAGGGATGGCTAGGCCAGCGATGGGAGTACGGTGGGGCGGTGAGGCCTGCGCGGCAGCAGAGCCGGCCGCGGGGAGGAGGGAGCAGGCAGTCCCGCCGGCGCTTGTTTGAGCGGCTGGAGCAGGAAGAGCAGAGATTGAAGAAGCACGACGGCCGTTGGATGGCCATCCAACAGTCACTGCTTGTGCGTCAACCTTTTTTTAGGAAAGCCTCAAATCTGTGGAAAACAGCATACAGCCCATCTGCCATTATTTCTAATAATTTACAGCCCATTTGCTAATTATTAAGGTTTTTTTGGAGCCCATATTCTTTTTGTTAGCATTACAGCCCATATTGTGGCCACGGTTAAAAAATTATACGAAATTTTGCATATTTCGGTGCGGTCCGAACTGTTTTTAATCCCGAAATTTCGACTCACATTCAAACTGATTTTAAAAATAAATGTATATCAATATAAAATCCAACAAATTCTCCACGCATAAAAATTAATGTAATTTAAAATCTCGAAATGAAAAAAAAGATATTTGAAACTAATTGCCGGTTTGATGTGTTTTAAAAATGTACAGCCCATTTCTCATTACTGATGGGCCATTTTCTCGGCCAGCCGAATGAAAGCTCTCCTCGTCTTGAAAGATTTGCAGCCCAACAGGCCTGACAAAGCGACTTACTTGGCAAATCACAAAAAAACTGGGCTGTGGCCGTGGACCCAGCTGTCAGCCTCTCCACGTACAGTACTCTTCCGATGGAAGTCGTTCCTTGACCACGTTGACCACGCCGCGCGGAGAGCACCACGGCGGTGGACGACGGCGAGGCCTAGGAAGGGGACGACGCGGAGCCGGGGAAGACGCGGCAGTGGAAGCCCGCGCGGAGAGGAGTACGAGGGTTCACTGGTTCGGCTGCGGTGTGAGGCTGCCGTCGCCGCAGGGCCTGGCCAGCGGTGGGAATAGTAGGGGGCGGTGAGGCCTCCGCGGCAGCACAGCCGGCCACGGGAGGCAGGAGCATGCGGCACGACCGGCGCTGCTTTGGGCGGCTGGAGCAAGAAGACCAGAGGTTGAAGAAGCACTACGGCCGTTGGATGGACATCGTACGGTCACTGGAGCTAGAATCGTTCATATTGACTAAAGTTGACAAAGGCCCCCGTCCCAGTCAACTTAGTAGGCCCACAAGTCAGCCTCCCACCATGGTGGGTCCCAGCTAGCAGGGGGAGTATTCATTTTTTTGTGCGTAATAAGGAGGCACTTCCTTGCGTGCGAAGATATAGCTGGTGGGTCCGAGCTGTCAGCGGCGGTAACGTTTTTTTCGCGAAATACAGAGGCCCTTTCGGTGGGTCCCTGATGTCAGGTGGAGGAATCATTATTTTGCGCGTAATAAGGAGGCATTTCCTTGCGTGCGGCCGTGGACCCAGCTGTCGGCCTCTCCACGTACAGTCCACTTCAGATGCATGTCGGTCGTTGACCACGTTGACCAGGCCGCGCCGAGAGCGCCAGGGCGGTGGACGACGGCGAGGCCTAGGAAGGGACGACGGGGAGCCGGGGAAGACGCGGCAGTGGAAGCCCGCGCGGAGAGGAGTACGACTGTACGAGGGTTTACTGGTTCGTCTGCCGTCGCCGGAGAATAACAGCAGGTGTGGGTGAGTAGAGGGATGGCTAGGCCAGCGATGGGAGTACGGTGGGGCGGTGAGGCCTGCGCGGCAGCAGAGCCGGCCGCGGGGAGGAGGGAGCAGGCAGTCCCGCCGGCGCTTGTTTGAGCGGCTGGAGCAGGAAGAGCAGAGATTGAAGAAGCACGACGGCCGTTGGATGGCCATCCAACAGTCACTGCTTGTGCGTCAACCTTTTTTTAGGAAAGCCTCAAATCTGTGGAAAACAGCATACAGCCCATCTGCCATTATTTCTAATAATTTACAGCCCATTTGCTAATTATTAAGGTTTTTTTGGAGCCCATATTCTTTTTGTTAGCATTACAGCCCATATTGTGGCCACGGTTAAAAAATTATACGAAATTTTGCATATTTCGGTGCGGTCCGAACTGTTTTTAATCCCGAAATTTCGACTCACATTCAAACTGATTTTAAAAATAAATGTATATCAATATAAAATCCAACAAATTCTCCACGCATAAAAATTAATGTAATTTAAAATCTCGAAATGAAAAAAAAGATATTTGAAACTAATTGCCGGTTTGATGTGTTTTAAAAATGTACAACCCATTTCTCATTACTGATGGGCCATTTTCTCGGCCAGCCGAATGAAAGCTCTCCTCGTCTTGAAAGATTTGCAGCCCAACAGGCCTGACAAAGCGACTTACTTGGCAAATCACAAAAAAACTGGGCTGTGGCCGTGGACCCAGCTGTCAGCCTCTCCACGTACAGTACTCTTCCGATGGAAGTCGTTCCTTGACCACGTTGACCACGCCGCGCGGAGAGCACCACGGCGGTGGACGACGGCGAGGCCTAGGAAGGGGACGACGCGGAGCCGGGGAAGACGCGGCAGTGGAAGCCCGCGCGGAGAGGAGTACGAGGGTTCACTGGTTCGGCTGCGGTGTGAGGCTGCCGTCGCCGCAGGGCCTGGCCAGCGGTGGGAATAGTAGGGGCGGTGAGGCCTCCGCGGCAGCACAGCCGGCCACGGGAGGCAGGAGCATGCGGCACGACCGGCGCTGCTTTGGGCGGCTGGAGCAAGAAGACCAGAGGTTGAAGAAGCACTACGGCCGTTGGATGGACATCGTACGGTCACTGGAGCTAGAATCGTTCATATTGACTAAAGTTGACAAAGGCCCCCGTCCCAGTCAACTTAGTAGGCCCACAAGTCAGCCTCCCACCATGGTGGGTCCCAGCTAGCAGGGGGAGTATTCATTTTTTTGTGCGTAATAAGGAGGCACTTCCTTGCGTGCGAAGATATAGCTGGTGGGTCCGAGCTGTCAGCGGCGGTAACGTTTTTTTCGCGAAATACAGAGGCCCTTTCGGTGGGTCCCTGATGTCAGGTGGAGGAATCATTATTTTGCGCGTAATAAGGAGGCATTTCCTTGCGTGCGGCCGTGGACCCAGCTGTCGGCCTCTCCACGTACAGTCCACTTCAGATGCATGTCGGTCGTTGACCACGTTGACCAGGCCGCGCCGAGAGCGCCAGGGCGGTGGACGACGGCGAGGCCTAGGAAGGGGAACGACGGGAGCCGGGGAAGACTCGGCAGTGGAAGCCCGCGCGGAGAGGAGTACGACTGTACGAGGGTTTACTGGTTCGTCTGCCGTCGCCGGAGAATAACAGCAGGTGTGGGTGAGTAGAGGGATGGCTAGGCCAGCGATGGGAGTACGGTGGGGCGGTGAGGCCTGCGCGGCAGCAGAGCCGGCCGCGGGGAGGAGGGAGCAGGCCTAGACGGGGCAGCCCAAAACCACGTCCAACACTTGCCAAAACTTCGTCCCTCGTTTTCTCTGTGTTTCGCACACTCGACATTGTGTGGGCATTTTGACTGTGCATCATATGAAGATGTGCTATGCATGAATGTTGATCAGCATGATGTTAACTGGCTGGTAGTTCCATTTTCGACCATGAATAAAACTTCCAACATGATGTTAACCCTGTTTGAAAAGGCCGTGTTAATATAAATGCTCTGCCTCTGAAAGTTGCAGTTTCTTATCTGAAACTGAACTTGCAGTTTCTTATCTGAAACTGAAACTTGCAGTTTCTTCTCTGAGAATCACATTGTCTGCACTTTTATACTCCTATGAAACTACATTTTTTAAGTGCTAAAAATAGATCTCTAGAATTCATAAAATACTTCATATGCTCAATACTGCAAATCTGAAATTCAAAAGACATTCATATCTGAAAGTACTCTCAAAATACACAACACAAAACACAATTCACAACCTGCAAATACTGACAACCCTAAGCTCCTCCTGACAATTCACAACCTGCCCGACTATTGGGCTGGGGGGGCAGCCCCCTCCTATTCCTCGGCGGCAGACAGCCGCCCCGTGAGACGATGTGAACGGCGAGGGAGACGATGGCGGGGAAGCGTCGTCGGGCCAACTGCTTTTCTCCTCTTGCAGTTGGGTTCGGTCGACGAAGACTCCACCGGCTCGCTCTGGCAGGACACCCTCACAAACGGCACCCTGTAGATGCTCGATCCTTCAATCTCTGGTGGATGCTCCATCTGGGATCGATACTCCCACCACCGCTCCCTCACGATCGGATTCGGTGAATCTGTTTGCTCCATGGCCCAGAGGAGCAGCTCTATGTACTCCGGCGCGACTCCCTCCGGGAGTATCGCCGCCTTTTCGCTCTGTTGCAGATATTTGGCCATGGATGTCGCCGTCGCCGCTAGTTGGTCCTTGTTGTCAAACCAAGACTGTATCTCCAACATCCTAGCTAGCTTCACAGGGTCGCCGTCTGCGATCCTCACGTATCGGTTGTACTCCTCCATCGATCTACTTCTCCACAGCACCTTCACTCGCCGGCGGTGGTTTTTGAATGGAAGAGGAGAGGAGCAGCGCTGGTTTTGGATTAGAACGGGAGAGGAGCGACGCTGGTTTTGGACTGGAACAGGAGAGGAGGGGCGGTGGTTTTGAAATGGAAGAGGAGAGGAGCGGCGCTGCATTTAGATTGGAACAGGAGAGGAGCGGCGGTGGTTTAAGAGGAGAAGAGCGGAAGAGCGGCGCTGGTCTTGGAAGTATTTTTTTGTTGTTTTGCGTATTTTGGGTCAAAGTTTGACCACGTACTGTATTTGACAAGCAAAATGTGAATGCATGTCACCAAAAATTGTATCGTTTGGTTCGTATCTGAATGTACTTTCAAATTATATTATTTTTGCAACGTATAACATATATTTTATGTGCGAAAATCATGGTCAATTATGACCCAGAATAAAAGGGAGACTAGTTAATGTGGGGTCGCTTTCTTAATTGAAGGGTAAATTGATTTTGATTTTGATCCAGTCACAGCGCGCCGGCCCTCTCGTCCAATCCTAAATCGCTGCCGCACGCTCCTCTCCCTCTTCTCCATTGCAAAACCACCTCCTCTCCTCTCCATCATCTCCATTCCAAAACCACCGTCTCGCCTCTCCCTCTTCTGATCTTCTCCATTGCAAAACCACCTCCTCTCCTCTCCATCATCTCCATTCCAAAACCACCGTCTCGCCTCTCCCTCTTCTGATCTTCTCCATTGCAAAACCACCTCCTCTCCTCTCCATCATCTCCATTCCAAAACCACCGTCTCGCCTCTCCCTCTTCTCTATTGCAAGACCACCGTCTCTCCTCCCATCTTCCAAAGCTAGCACCGGACCACTCAGAAGGACATCTATGGAGAGGATGCAGCAGCGAATCAGGCAGATCGCCGGCGGCGACCAGGCAAAGTTAGCCAGGTTGAAGGAGATCCTTAGTTGGTTTGACAATGAGTGGGAGATTTCGAGGACGGTGCGGGCCATGTGGCAATGTATGCGAAAGAGCGAGACGGCGGCGATGAGGGCGGCGATGTACATGTACTCCTCGGCGGCAGTCACGCCGCAGTCCTCCGAGTTCATCGAGTATCTCCTCTGGGCGATGGAGCAGACAGATTCGCCCGAGGCGACAGTCAGGCGGAGGTGGTGGGCGTACAGGTCGAAGGTCGAGCACCCAGAGGATAACGAATCGATCGAGTATGGTGTGCCGTTCGTGAGGGTGCAGAGCCAGCCGGAGCCACAGGAGTATTCGTTCTCCCACCGCAAGAGGAGGCCGGATGGCGCGACGTCGCTTCCCCGCCGTTCTCCACGGTTCCCTCGACGCTCGCCTCGTTTCAACGGCGGCGGTAGGGTTTAAGGTAAGCTTCGCACTAACCTAATCTTCCACCTGCTCATGCTTACAATCAGTGTGACAGCTAATGAAAATCATGCTTACAATCAGTCTCCGAGTACTACGCCAATCACCCTAAAATAGCTCTGGACCTTTGGGTCAAAGTTGTGACACAGTGTACAAATAAAGAAAAATAGATTGGTGCTTCTTTCAGAAAAGAGTACTCCCTAGAAAACTGCCAATATAAGCTACTAGTATTTGGTTAGATGATTTGCTGCCGAGAAAGATCCGTCCACAGAGAGCGCCACACATCCCACTGGTGGTGGTGGATGCCAATGCGTGCATGCAGCATGGTTGGTGTCGGTAATTTTTACTTGGCACACCTCGCACTCTGCATATATGCCGGTTCCATACGTACATTTGTGCAGTTCCACCAAAATGCAGCTGAATAACCCTGTTTGCACAGATAATGAAAAAGCGTGATTACATTATAGTGGCACTAGTTGATGAAACACACAAAATAAATAGAAGAAAATATTGCGATAGTATCATAGTATGCCATGCTGCGAGGGCGAGATGGGCCCTGCGACGCCTCATACGGTACGCCTCATACTGGACATCGTCCCAAGTCTCCCAGATACACCTTCTGCCAGTGATGAACATCAGTGTACAGCGGTAGTACAAGGAGGCGCCTTGAGACATTCAAATCTCTATTTTTGTACATATCAACTAAAATTAAGCACCCCAGTTTGCAGAAACGCTTAAACATTAACAATGGGACTAGTTGATGAAACATACATTAACAAAGAGAAGCACTTTCTTTATCTACATTGGAAATGAAATGATAGAGATGACACTCGCTCTATTTTAACTGTATTATTACTTCATTTTATCAGTGACACTAGGGTCGAGCAGGTGGCAAACGAGGTGTACCGTGCGTCGCAAGGATGGAGGCCGGGGGTGCTTAGACTGGGATGCTGAAGCTGGCTCTTTCAGTCACCAACATGGATGATTCAATTCATGGGACCTTTTGGTGCAGTTCACCTAAAATGAAGCAATGTCCCGTGAGCTAGCAGCTTCTTCTTCAATTTTTTTAAGAAAAGGGCTCCAGCCCCGGTTCCATTTCCATCAGAAAACGAAACCCACAGAGCTTCTTCTTCATTAGTTGCAATAAAATTGAGCAACATCAAGGTTGGTTGTGAAGCTCCTGGAATGCTCAACTATAATTTGGATATCATTTGTGCAGTTCAACTAAGATCGAGCGTGAAATGTATATCTCTGTTTGCACAAAAAAGGTGGAAAGGAGGGTGACTAACAAGTGATGAAACATGCATCAAATGAAAAGAAGCATGTTCCTTATCTGAATGGCAATCCTACAAGGACAGTAGCAATTTCTAAAGCACTGGCATTGCTAGATATTAGTGTGGGCATTAGGATTAACTATGACAACCGTTAAATACGACATTACTTTGGGCACGGGAGAGTAGGCGGACCAGGACAGTTGCATTTCTAACGAAAAGAACCAACTTATCTTAATGGGAAATTTTAGCAGGACATGTAAAGAAGTGCCATTGATTCATATTACTGGAGGCATTACATTGAAAACAACATTGGTTTAACGTGTCCTTACTTTTAACAGTGCGACTGCTACATTTTACCAGTGGCATTACATAAGAGTGGCTCGGGGCAACAAACATCAGAACAGGATATCTGGGTTGGTCCCATTTTTGTTCGGTATAGCCACCTTATACTGTGTGAGGCTAGCAAATCTAGTGCTGGACTTACTCTGTTGACTTGTCCCCCAGTCCCCACTTTCTTTCCTTTTTCAACCAATAGATCGGGTTTATATTGAGTTTGTACTGCGTTTCCCTTTATTTCCCTATTAGACCTAGAGACCAGTTGGATAGCCAGTCTCTGCTACTTTTCGCCCCCATTATTTCCTCTTTCGACCAAGTCCTAGATTCAGGTAACAAATCCTCCCCCACCCCCACCCCCTTTCTTCCTTGTTTGAACCAAGTAGTACTAGATTCGAGTGCATGAACTAGTTTTACCTCTTAAACGTAAAAAAATTAGGTGGTTTTCGAACAGCCGATCGATCCTATCTACGAGGGGGCCTGAGAAATAGTAAAAGATACAAATGCAGCGACGTCAGGAGCTCGGGAAGTAGAGCAAGGCCGGTTTCGAAGGAAGTTATACCTGATGGTCGCCGGGATGTCGCTAGGTGGGCGGCGGGAGGCCGGATCTGCCCACACTACGGCAGCGAGGAAGAAGGGGTCGGAGGCCCTCCCTCGCCAGCGGTGCTTGGGAGAGAACGGCAAGGCAGGCTGATCGGGACGCGCCCAGCAGTGGGTAAGAGCCGTCGCCGAGGACGACCGCGTGAACGTTGCACCTTCTCACCTTCCCCGGCGGAGAGGATCCGGCTGGATCTGTGACCAGCGGTGAGCAGAGAGAGAGAGAGTGTGTGGCCACCGCTGTCGTGTTTAGATCTGGAGAGGCCGAGACAGTGTGAAGAGAGCAACACTAGCAAGCAAGCGCGGAGGCTCCTGCCTATATAGTGGAGTAGTACTAGTTTTCTTTTGTCTACCGGAGCCGGCTTGACCTCGTCAATGACTGTCGAGAAGTCTTCATGCACGTGGCCCGGAGGCGCAGTTGTCGTCATTTTGATCTGAAGCGCCGGATTATAACATATAACACGAAAAAATGCCACATGACAAGAAATCATAACCTCACTGCCCAAAGGAGACAACATGAATCCCGACGGACAAACTAGACGAGGAACAAAGCTCAAATTAAAGATAAACTCGTAGAAAAGGGGTCCGTCGATAGATGTCCTAATTAACATAGCCGGCTTGACCTAGATGGCAGCCGAGTAGTCACTGTTCGTGCATGTGCCCCCAATGACTAGCCCAACTCAGTTGTCGCTGTTTAACCCTCGCAGTGATCCGAAGCACATGACACCTAATTTTGCGAGATGACAAGAAACCTTTTTTTAGATTTCTCACCACAACTACAGCCATGTACAACACAGCCTGCACGATATGTAGACGATAGCCAATCCAGGCGTGTCTGCTGGAGTCTGGTCACATGCATGGACGAACTGATCTTCCGTGTCTTGCAGGGATCGTCCAGGCACCAACGTAGTACAACACTTCTCTAGTACTATCGCTCGTCTCCCTCTTCTATTAAGTCACCCGACTTGCGGGGCCGGGGAGTGTGCCTATGGTCGGTTCTCAATTGCCGTCCCACATGTGTGTGCAAACGCAATATGACGCGCGTTCCATTCGGAGAGCAGCGTGCCAGACCGACCGACCGTCTGGGGTGCGACGCGAACG
This sequence comes from Triticum aestivum, assembly GCF_018294505.1. Taxonomy (NCBI): domain Eukaryota; kingdom Viridiplantae; phylum Streptophyta; class Magnoliopsida; order Poales; family Poaceae; genus Triticum; species Triticum aestivum. The sequence continues at coordinate 81,542,221 of NC_057802.1, read as the reverse complement.
CGACGGGCGTGCTGTATACTCCGTACATGTGTACCGCCGTTTTCTAGACGCTTTGCTCCATGGCGCGGGCGCAATCCATGGATACAAAATTAGTATACTGTATACTATTTAAAAGTCGAGGACGGGGCTTTTCCTGCGCGGTAGGCGGCGGGGCAGTTCCGCCTAGTCGGTTCGACAGAGACGCGAGAAGACGAGGGAGACCCCTACCCTAGGGTGCCCTAGGTAGCTGCCGCACGCATCATTGTTTTCTCTTTTCTTTATGCTCTTGCGCCCTAGAGTGAAATGATGGTTGCTTCGTCCGTCCAGCTTAATGCGGGAAAGGTGGGGCTTTGTGATTTGACCCCTCATCGCTCATTTTCTACTACTGCGGCGCTACGACCGGGGTGCCTCCAATTCCAACCGCTGCTCCGAACTGTAATTTGGTGCATCGCACGTGGAACAAGACGGTGGATGAGCCACATGTCGGCCAAAGGGGTCCTGTTAAGTGTGTCGCCATTTCGTGTGCGGACTGACCCTGCTTGAGTTGCTACGCCAACACGACAGGAGCAGCCTACCACTTGGTTTTGCTCTTGGTGAATCCCGACTATATTGATCTAAAAAGATACGTGCTGAACTACCCTCTCCGTCTCGGTTTTTTTATTTTTAGGCGTCTCGGTTTATAGGGCCTGCACGTAGTTCTAGGTCATCCATTTGACTAACTAAATATGAGTTACTATGTCACAAAAAGTATATCATTGGATTCTTAAGTGGATGTAGTTGTATTTAAAAGTCGAGGGCGGGGCTTTTCCTGCGCGGTAGGCGGGGCAGTTCCGCCTAGTCGGTTCGACAGAGACGCGAGAAGACGAGGGAGTAGGCTGCTGCAAACGTAGGGCTGTGTGATTTGACAGCGAGTTACTGCTGGACAGGTGGGGCCCCGTGATTTGACTTGCCATTATCATTTTAACTGCGGCGCTACGACCGGCGTGAGTCTCCCGATTCCTGACCACCTCCATACAGGTGCCTCTCCCAATGCTCCACCATGTAGTAGAGGCTGGCTCTTGCATGAGAGCCCACTTCTCCACTTTTTCCTTGCCTCTCTTTCCTCCACATATGCAAAAATGCCATGTAAAGCGCACTATTGTACTTACTTTTACTTGCTCCTACAGGTGCTTAAGCTTGCCACATAGGCATAAAGTCTGATGTGGCAAGTTAATCAAGAAGAGAGAGACTAGTTTGGTGACCCAAGGAAGAAACGGTGCTAAGCGCGTGTACCTAGGTGAAAAGACAATTTTGAGTCTATAGCTAATTAAATGAAGCAAACTTAGCAACACCATTTCATTGGAAGAGGTCACTCCTTGGCAAATGCAATAAATACTAGTACTCCCTATGTCCCATAATATAAGAACGTTTTTGGCACTACACTAGTGTCAAAAACGTTCTTATGTTATGGGACGGAGGGAGTACGAAGAAAGAGATAGAGAGGAGTAAAAAAATTACACTTATAGCCAACCTTATAGCCAACCTTGTTGTAGTATGAGTGACTAAGTGATGACTATGTATGACATGCCAACATCAGATAGCCTAACGCACCGTGTTAAATCTCCAAGGGCGCGACCGCGCGAGCGACGCGACGGTCGTGGTAGGCGCGACCATGATACGGGCTGCTGGCAGCCCTTGGATCTGAGATCAAACGGTCGCATGCTAAGTTGCTGAAAATTTGCAGAATAACCCTCCAGGATAGGATATTCACCCATAGGTCTAGAATCACGCCATGCAACCATTCGATCTCAGATCCAAGGGCTCTCGGAAGCCCGTATCATGGGAGAATGGAAAGCCACTACCCTGCCGTTCGCACGCTGGCAGTTCGCTCCTACTCGTCCCCGCACGTCCTTCAATACTACGGCGGTTCGCTCCTAGTCGTCCCGTCCATTCACATTACGGCAGTTCCACTAATCCTAACCCTCCTCCCAAATCCATGGCGTCCCAAATCTCCACGATCGGCGGTGAGTACAAGGTTAGAACCATCACCGGCGATGAGTTCGACGTCATCTACACCCGTTCTTCCGCGACGGTGAAAGGATGCCTTTCTCGCTTCAGACGCATGTTCGAAGACTCAGATGATGAGTGGGTCGCTGGGCTAGATGTTGAGTACACCACAGTCCTGGGACGAGAGAAGGATCTAAAGGACGAAGAGAGGAAGAAGCCCGCCGTGATCCAGGTTTGCGTGCATGACTTATGCTTGGTCTACCACATATGCCATGCCGACGTTGAGTGCCAGGATTTTAAGGACTTCCTCGAGAGCAACCTAGTCAAATTCGTTACTGTAGACTTTGGTAACGACAAAGAAGTCCTGCGTCGGATAGGCCTCGTTGTAGGCAACACCTTCGACCTCCAGAAGAATCGGCTGGTGTCCTCTCGTCAGCCTTCAATGCTGACCCTGGCAGGAGCCATGGTTCATCCTTCGTACGGTAAACTGGAGAAACCTCCATACACGTTTCATCGTCATGCATGGCAGCGGAATGTACTAGATATAGACCACATCCACTACGCTGCAATGGATGGCTACCTTTGCTTCAATATCTACAAGGGTTGGATGAAGAGCAACAGCCAAGTGTGCGGTTCAAGCAAAGAAGTATCGGCCAAGAGGAAGAGGGACAAGGACGAAGTCGAGGACGTGGACGAGGACTCCGAGTAAGGTGGCAGTGTCGTTGCTCATGGTGGTTCTAATGCAGTGTCTACCGGAATAGTTGCAAAGTTTAATTTCAGGTGTGCTTAATTTAATTTGAGGGGTGTGTTGTGCTGAGCCCCCAGCAGAACTATGTTATGTTTCTTCTCGTTACTTTAACTCTTCAGTACGTACATACTAGTATTTCTTACATTTCATCTTTTAGTTGGTATAGTACTACCACTCGTTTCTTCACATTATATACGTACAATATATATGGCCAACATCATATAGCCAGCAGTTTAGTTGTCAAAGAATTTCAGGGTGCTTAGTTTTGTCAAAGAATTCCAGGATGCTTAGAGGGTGCTTGGATCCAAGGGACTTATTTTAGTCTGACTAAAAATAGTCTCTTTAAGAGGCTAAAGTTCCAAGCACCCCTGACTAAAGAGGGGCTAAAACTAGTCTTGAGACTAAAAATTTTAGTCAGGGGTACCCCTACTAAAATGTGGATTAGTCCTCTCTCTACTCATTTAACTCCTCTCCTTTAACACAGGCGAGTTCTGGATTGGAGGGTTTGGAGGATAATAAATGCTCATTAACTTGATTTTAGCCTTTTTAGTATTTGGATCCAAGCATGGGTGAGGCTAGCATGTTTTAGTCCCACTACTTTTAGTCATGGGACTAAAACGTATCCAAGCACCCTCTTAGTTTTATTTGAGGGGTGGGTTGTGCTGGACACCATTATTGTGACTAGCCTTTTTAATAGTACTATATGCATAATTTGGCGACGAGCGCTCTCTATATGTACCACCTTTTTTTTAATTTCAAGTTTTGCTCCATGGCGCAATCCATCGATACTACTGCTGTACAAAAGTATACATTTTTTAAAAGGCTAGAGGGCGGGGCAGTCTAGCTTGGTCGGTTTCACGAGAGGCGAGGGCCTTTGTGATTTGACGGCTCATTACTGCTGGAAGGCGGGGCCTTGTGATTTGACTGCTCGTATAAATGCGCCGACGACCTGATCGAGGAGGAGCAAAGAACCGTGCGGTATACTCAAGTTTTCCACTGGAGTAGTACTGCGACGGAGGAGCACGAAACACGGCAGCCCAGTGCCATATGGCGATAAAAATGATCTAATTTGCTAGTCATCTCATTGTTAGCATTGTTCTATTCATTCCCTCAAAAAAACATTGTTCTATTCATGCCTCGCAGAGAACGTGACACGTGCGGCGAAACACCCGAAGCAAAAGATGAAACACAGGAGCAAAAGAAGAAGGAAGATTATCACCCCAAATGATCTAATTCGCCGCGGAGTCGTAACTGCTTCTTCATCGCCTCCACGACCTCCATCTCCTTGCGCGTCTCCTCCGCCATCTTCTTCATTCTGTCCATGACGCGGGATTTCTCGACGCGAGCCTTCATCATCTGTTCCACGGCCGCATTACGTACCTTGACAGCAGCCGGGTGCTCGATGCGGAGCTTCGCCAACTCCTCCTTCTGTTCCATGACGAGGGCCTGCAGCATCTTCATCGAGGAACTACTATTCTCATGCAGCTTCTTCCAGCCGGCGTTCTTCTCCTTCAACAGGTCGATCTCGTGGCAGAGCTTCGCCTTGTCCTCCTGAAGTCGCAGGATTTCGCCGGTCGCCTTCTTCTCCGAGGCAATGCTCTTCTTCAGCAGCATCACCAAGCCGGCGGTCAACTCCCCCTGCTGATTGAGCTCAGCGGGCATGTCGTCGAGGCTCTCCTTCAGCAACTCCATCAAGCCTTGGATGAACTCCTTCTGCTTATTGAGCTGATCGGGCATGCCGTCGAGGGATAACGACTCCAGCTCCGCCGGCTCGGCATGTTCGCCTCCGCGGCTAGGGCGCTCCTGGGAGCCATCGCCTGCCCGTGAGAGATCTTTCGAGGTCTCTGCGTGGCGGCGAGCCCTCTCTTTTTTTTCCGCAGCCTTGGTTGCCGCTCCCTTGTTACGAGTAGTTCTCGACCTAGAGCTCTGCTCACCGGCCATGGCAACGACGGACGAAGAAGAAGCACTTATGAGGAGGAAAGGTAGAGTAATTTTCGGTTAGGTAGTTCCCCTTTTTATAACCTAAGTACTAGCACTAGTACTAATACCTGCATAGTGGGAACACGTTCAGGTTTGGTACGTACTAGTAGGTGTGAGCAGGCTTTCGAATGTGATGGGAACAAGGTAAAGATTAATTGATGGTTTTGGTTTCGAGGCCCGAAACGGCTCCCGATGAGTTTAGCGGAACATAAATTTCAAGTACTACACTGCTCAAATGCGTAAATATTATGTTACTGTCAAAAATTGGCACAAAATACGAAGGAGACCAATGGAAGTACTACTAGCAACCCACGATTTAACTACTCGCATGCGCGCAGTGGAGTAATAATGTCTTTCTTCCGCCCTCACGTCCACTCAATTTGCATGCGCTGTATTAATTGACCATCAATGAAGTGAACGACTTTACACGCGTCAAATTATCACATGGGGTGGATCTTGGTACAAAATTGCGTCCGCCCGTGTACCCGCGTGTGCGTGCGAGGGAATGAGTGCGTGCGTGGCGTGCGTGCACATCTTCGCTTCGTGCATGTACCGCCAGTATGGCTCAGGGAGGACGAGTACATTCTTCTGGAACCAGCAGCACGTCACTGTGATCAATCCACGCAAGGAGGTCGCGACAACGCCTCCACATGTGCCACGTGGCTTCATGAACTGTAAGAGAGACACTGTGTAGCGTGCCATTGGTATTCTAATTTACGTGTTTTGCACATACTCGAAGTACTAGTAAGGTACACGTGCATTGCACGCATCAGATTTTGCAACCAAATTATGAATAAATACCACACTATAGCATGTAAGCTCTGAGTCATATATGCCTGATGTAGCCCTTCGTTTAATTCTTATAGTTCATCTCATTCAAAATCAATTAGTTTTTATAAAAAAGCTAAGAACGCGGGAATAGGAAAAACATGGGATTATAGTGGAATGTCGTCTTGAATCCTACAGGATTGTACGAGTGTTTGATTGTGCATAGAAAAAACGCAGAATTCTTTCAAAGAGGTTTGAGTGGATGGGATGTTTCCTATGAAATCTAGTGCAAATGAATCATATGGAAAAATTCCTATGGTTTACAATCCTACGAATCAAACAACCAAGATAGGAAAAATTCCTAATGATTAGAATCCTCCAAAATTCCTTTGAGAATCCTTTGAATCAAAGAAGCCCTTAATCTATTTTATGATTCATGGAATTGTGCGTTGTAAAGCATAAAGTAAAAACAAATAATGGCAATTCAACTAGAAAAAAAGTTTGGGCAGTTATGATACGGAAGATTCTAGAACAAAAGAGAACCACTGTTGTTTTGAGGTTTGTGCATTATGCTTAAGTTCAACCATGGAGTCTGCTAGATTGTACATGTGGCAAAATCCGGTGGGGGCTAGAAGATGGTGCGAGGGGCCGAGTGGAGGGAGACTATGAAGGAATGCACAAGTGCGAGATCGATATTTAGAGAGAGGGGGCGAACACGTGCGCTGTTGCGCGCAGTGGCGGAGCCATGAAAAATAAATGAGCTAGGGGGCCAAGCATTGCTAATCCTTTACGAGGAGGGTCAATTCATGAACTTAAACCATTTTTAGCAGCAATTGTCTAATGATCACATTCATATTAGCCTCGATATATAGTGATGTTAGGGGGGAGGGGGCAGGGCCCTTACTGCCCCCTGTCTTCGCCATTGTGCACGCGTCTGAGAGATGAAGCGGAAGGCATGGATGATGAGAGGGGGACGTTGGATATATAATTAATGTGGGTGTATTAGCTATATATGTTAATCCTATATAGAGAGGTATAGATTGATCGATGTGGACGTGGGAAAGAGGGTGAGACCTCACTGGATATATCGATTGATCGGTTTGTGTGGAAAACTATGAAAGACCTAGCTATATACACACATACATAGAGGAACATCGATCGTTGCGCATGCATGCGTGAGAGATAAAGAATGCCCGATATGATGGAGAGGGGGATGTGTGTGGGTGTGTGCCTTCATGGGAGACCGACCTGAAGAAAAAGATTGTATGCGTGCGATGGATAATGCCGACTGGTAGTGTGTGTGCATGCATGCACGAGAGAAAGTTAGTGGTACAATTATAAAAGAGAAGACTACTGTGTGGGTGTAAAAGAATAGGTGAGGTCATAATCAATGTAAAGTTGAATTCAAATATTTGAATAAGAGATCCTGATGTTTGAAACCCATGCATGCATGAATATAACGGAGATCTGCGCGGTGTGGTTTGGAAACGAGCATGTTGTAATGTATACACATTGAACAAGGTCAGACTGATTTGAATTTGAGATACCGATGGCAGACATCATTTGGCCACGTCGCATCCGTGCATGGACACACTATTCTAATTGGAGATGATGGGCGGCTTTCGCATCACATATCTATATCTATACCCCTATATATATATATTATATTTTATATTTTTTATATTGTGTGCGGGTAACTTTAACTTTGAAAGATGGTCGTTGGATGAGGCGAATCCGATGGTCCAAAGATGGCAAATTTGAGCACTACTGGCCGTTGGATATCATCTAGATTCCACCAGATTTCGCCACATGTATAATCTAGAAGACTCCATGGTTGAACTTAAGCATAATGCACAAACATCAAAACACAAGCACTTCTTATTTGTTCTAGAATCTTCCGTATCAGAATTGCCCAAATGTTTTTCTACATGATTTGCCATTATTTGTTTTTACTTTATGTCTTACGACGCACAATTCCATGAATCTTAAAATAGATTAGCTTTCTTATAAAAACTAGATGATTTTGAATGAAATGAACTATAAGAATTAAACGAACATCTACATCATGCATATATGACTCAAAGCTTGCATGCTATAATGTGGTATTTATTCATAATTTGGTTGCCAAATCTCATGCGTGCAATGCACGTGTACCTTACTCTAGTCTAAATGGTGTTTGTGTGTGTGTTGTGCGTGTTGAGGTGCAAATTGTCTTTTTTGGGTACACGTTAAGCTTGTTCTTCCGAAATTTCAAGCCGCGCCTTGTTATGCCGAAAATTCAAGCTAGCGTCTCTGTCTATCGTGCTACGAAACTCCCCCCTCTTCAACCCGCGCCTTGTTAGCCCGAAATATTTAAGATATATCTTTGTCTCGTTGTGCTCCGACAACTCCCTCCATCTCAACCCGCGCCTTGCTATTCTGAAATTACAACGCGTGCGAAAACTCCCACCTCCTGTGAAATCCCGACACGCGAAATGCCCGTGGTACCCCTGAACCGAAAGAACCGCCTCAAATCGGTGGGGGTACTTTCATAACATACCCCACATTTCGGACAAGCGCGTCTCTAAGCCATGGTTCCCCACTGCCATCCCATCCGCCCACCCATTCATACACCGAGGCCGCGAAAACCCGCGACGAAACCCCACACCCTGCTCCATCCGCCACCCAGCCGGAGCCTCTTCCCCGACGACGTCGTCCACAGCAACACCTCGACGTCCCTCATCCACCGTACCGGATGAGGATCCGTCGTCGATCTCATTGTCCCGCCGGTTCAGCCACCCCGTCCTCCACCCCCAAGGAGCTGCCCCGACGTTCCCCTCGTCTTTCGCACCACCTCCATTCCCACACCGCCGTCTTCACCTGCACCACCGGAAGAGCATCATCATCACCGTTTCCTCGGATGAAGCTGCGGCCTAATCGGCGCCACCAAAGAGGTTGTACACTAATCGCCGCATTTTCTTCTTGATTCGATCTCACGGTGCTGCCGGCGCTCGGTCCCGAGCCGACACGGCGCGGCTCCATCCACGGCGGCGTCGCCGGCCACTTCCTCCACGGCGTCGCTCCCTCGGCGGCGACGTCCACATCAGTAGGAGCTGCTGCTGCTTTAGCTCTCGCTCGCGCTGCTGCTCTGCTCTTGCTCTTGGTCCCCTGCCTGGTCTGCTCTTGCTATTGCTCTTGCTCACGCTGCTGCTCTCGCTCTTGCTCTTGCTTGCGATGCTGCTCCGATTTAGCTACACTTCAGTCGACTGAATCGACTTTTGGGTCAGTCGATTTTCAGGGGGTGGGGGGGCTCACCGGGGTGAAGGAAGAACCAGCCGCAGCGGGGAGGGGGGCTCGCCGGAGAGGTACCCCACTATCTATCTTAGGGTTCAGGATGGGGGCGGTGGTCGCCGGCGGTGGCGGGGCGTTGGCGGGGCGGTGGCGTGGGGATCGCCGGAGAAAAAGCTCGGCACGGGGGGGCCTAGAGGGATGGCCGGGGCGGCGGCGGACCGGCGGTGGGGAGTGTTTTCGGGGCGGGCGGGGCGGCGCACCGCCGGCCGCGGGCGGCGGGGGGCTGCTGTTTGGCCGGTGGTGGCTGGCGGCTCAGGGGGGTGGAGGTTGAAGATGAACCGCAGGCCCTTGATTTCGTATCCAACGGCTGCAAAATCGACTGACCAGAGATGAAAAAGTCAGTCGACCGACGTGTAGCCTCACCTTGCTAGTGCGTTCAGTTTCGACAGCAAAATTCAGTTTCGACAGCAAAATTCAGTTTCGACAGTTAAGTTCAGTTTCGACAGTTAAGTTCAGTTTCGACAGTTAAATTCAGTTTCGACAGTTAAGTTCAGAGATGAGCGGCTGATGTATTTTACATCTAGCACTTTGTGGTTATGTATTTTACGTCATGTATTGGAGATGCTATTAGAATTCCACTCAGGTTAACGTTGTTCGTTGTCTCTCTTGTCCTGCTTCAGCCTCGGCGTCGTACAACTCACCGGAGCTGCTCCAACGACGAAACCCTCCATCACAGCGGAGCAGTACCTCGGGCTCCATCTCCAGACGCCTAAGATCTTCTTCCCCTCCTCCGACAGCCAAGTCAGCCGGAGCATCCTCACCGGCCAACCCAATCACGCTGAGATCGACATGGCTTCGCCAAAGAGGTTGTACACTTGTTGCATCTCTTTTTTACTCTACATGTTATATATATTGTCCACTGAGCACTCGTAGTAACGGGAAATACGATTATTTTATCCTACTATATGACAAGCAGTGAGGTACCAGGCAACTTAGCTATCTGTGATGGACTCTCTTGAACGCCATCATTATTTATCTCTGCGCGTTTGAGCTGTGCATTTGTCGATGGGCCTGGGAGTTGAGCTAGTATGGCAGTGGCCTGGGTCCAAAGTAATAGAAGTAGCACAAAAACATTTTTTTAGTGTAGGATTTTCCTTGCTCAAGCCTGCCTACTAGAATCGCCAGTGCTTGAAAGGAAAAGTGAATGAAAAACATCGGAATTGGAAAGTTTCCTATGGTACTACTTTTCATGAATTTGGTGCAAAGGAATGGAGCAAAGGAAAACTGTAGGATTTGTTCCTTTAGTGTCTCCTTGAAAGAAAAACCGTAGGAATTCTAATTTCCACTTCTCCTCCTTTTCATATTCCTATTCATCAAGCACAAGACTAAGAGATAGTAGCATAATAGCATTATAACCGTACATTTTCTTGTGGTTTGACTTAATCTCACCATGCTTTTTTGCATCCTGTGATCTTCCAATTGTTGTGAATCAAACACCCAGATTGGCAGAAATCCTGTGTTTTTTAAATTCTCTGTTTTGCACGTGCATTCCTATCCTATTCCTGTCTATTTCCTATCCCTGCATTGTTAGAATCCTCAAATTCAAACAAGCCCTTACTCAATTACTTCTGTTACAGATATGTGTCAAAGAAAACCTTGTGTGGTTTGTACTGCTCCTGCGGCGCTGTGTTCCACCCCAGCTCAGCTGCTCCAACGATGGAAGGGTTCACCACAGCAGGGATCCGCTCTCCAGACTGTCTTTCGCCGCCTCAGATCTTCTTCCCCGCCGCCGGCAGCCACGGCAACTGCATTACCATCATCAACTGAGCAGATGACCTTGAGGACTACACGGGTCCGCAAGAGAGGTCACACTCTTCCGTGTCTGCTTACGTTATGCGTCGCTTAATATGATGACATGCTACATTATCGTCGTGTTCACCTATTAGACTCCGAGTCAGGTCCAAACTAATGCTGAAACTTGAGTTTTTAAATGGTTGTGGGGTACATATTGGGGCAGCAATCAGTACTATCTGTCTACTATCTGGTTAATCTCCGGTGTCTACTATGAGTTTCATGTTGGGTGCAAACAAACATTAAAGGAGCCATTATCTGTATTTTTTAACTAAAGCTATTATCTGCCTGCTATCATTGGTTTTGGGTCTATCCACAGTTTGCTACCATCACTCTGGATTTGTGCATGCACTCCTTACATAATCTCACTATGTTTTATTCCTATGCATGCCAGTTATTGTACACAATGGAACTGATCATGTAGAGCAAAAGAGACGAGCCTTGCGTGGCAATAAAATTTCATGCAGACGTCGTTCCATGGTGGGCGCAAAGGCAGCCCCCCTCCACCCATTTCGGATCGTAATCAAGAGGAAGATAACTGTTCTGAGGGGGATTCAGAAGGAGAAGACCACTCCTATTTACCCCATGAGGTCTTCGCTCTAACTTGGCATGCTGATGTTGGTAATATCATGCATATGGTGCCTTGCATTGCTTACTGTATACATTAAAGATGTCATCTGCTTAGTTTAGACATGCTTTGTGTCAATGCCATCTGTTTAGTTTCTTTATCGTATATGTGAATCATGCAATGCCATCTTGTCTAGCCAGGCATCATATATGTGAATTTTGCAATGCCACCCTGGTTAGCCAGTCATCTTATATGTGAATTATATCATGCCATCATTTTTTATTACGTGTTAAATTTGTCAACAATTTTAGTACATTCAATTACTCTTCCTGTGCATCAGCCATTCGGCACGGTCATGGAAAAATCTGGAGTGGAAACAAGGTCTTCAGAGCAGACAATGCTATCTGACGAAGCGCATGTCTTGCTGGTTACCGATAGCTCCTCAGAGGAGGATTCAGAGACAGATGACCAGTCATATTCCCCCCCCCCCGAGGTGCATGCCCTAACTTGGCAGGGTTATGTTGCTCATATCGTGCGTATGGTATCTTGCATTGCTATGTCATTTGCTTAGTTTAGACATGCTTTGTGTGAATGCCACCTGTTTAGTGTCTAATTACCATATATGTGAATTATGCAATGCCATCTTGTTGCAAGACATTATATATGTGAATTATGCAATGTTATCTTGTTGCAAGGCATTATGTATGTGAATTATGCAATGCCATGCTGTTTAGGCAAGCGTCATATATGTGAATTATATCATGCCGTCCTTTTTTTGTATTTCTCATTGCTTTTGTCGACAATGTTTGTATATTCAACTGCTCTTCCTGTGCATCAGCCATTTGAATTGGTGATGGAGAAATCTGGAGTGAAAACAAGGTCTTCAGAGCAGACAATGCTACCTGCTGAAGCAGATATCTTGCTGGTTACAGATAGCTCTTCAGAGGAGGATTCAGAGGCAGATGACCAGTCCTATTATCCCCCTGAGGTGTATGCTCAAACTTGGCAGGGTTATATTACTCATATAATGCATATGTTGTATTGCAATGCTTAGTTTTTACATCATATACACAATATTGAATGTCATCTCCTTAGTTGACACATCATATATGCGATTGCCCTCTGCTCACTTCCTTAGTATATAAATCATATATTTGAATTATGTCATGCCATGATGTTTACATAGACAGCATGTATCTGAATTATGGCATGCCAACCCATTTTCTAAAGACATAATATAGTTATATCATCTCATCCTGTTTACATAGTCATCATATTTTAAATTATGTCATTCTATCCGTGAATTATATCATGCCATCATGTTTCCATCGACGGCATGTTTGTGATTTATGGCATGCCAACCACTTTAATAGACACATCGTATAGTTATATCATGTCATCCTGTTTACATAGTCATCATATTTTGAAGTATGTCATTCTATCCTGTTTAGTTAGCCATCATACATGTGAAATTGTGTCATGCTATCCTGTTTAATTAGCCATCATATATGTGAAATTATGTCCTGCTATTCTGTTTGCTTAGACAACATAAATGTGAATTATTTCATGCCCTGTTTTCTTCCCTACTATCCATTGCACCTGTCTATCTTACAATGTCTGTACATTCAATTACTTTTCTTGTTTATCAGCCATTTCAATTGGAGGGAGTGATGGCAGTATCTGTGGGAGTAAAAACACGGTCTTCAGAAAAGATCGTGCTACCTGTCGATGCAGATAGAACCACGGTTGTACTTGCCCAAGACCCAGCCCCACCACACATAACCCACACTCATGCAGATTGTACCCCCTACCCAGTTGGACAGAGAACCAGCTACACCCCTTCTAACGCCAACCCCAGCAGATAGACACCTAGTTCCCGTTGACACAGCACCGTCTCCACCACAGAGCACCCAAACACGAGCAGTTAGTAAGGCAACTGCAGTGCCCAAATCGAGAGGACCACCACTCCGAACCCGAAGTCAACGCTTAAAGAAGAAGAAGAATTGTTCTCAGGTCAGGTTCCGTAGCTATGGTTCATACTACTTTGCTCTTGCATCACTGTATTTACTGATACCTACTAATTTCAAATTTGAAGGATGCAATTGAAACTCCAATGGCGCAACAGGTATGTTTTAAACCTGTTTCTTCAACGTGTTTGGTTGTTTGTTGTTGTAACTTGCTCTATGTTGATTTCAGTTTCAATTGGATAAACAGTTATGTTCTCATGCCATGCACATTACAAGTGTTGTTATTGCTGTGTAGTTTCCCACACTTATATTCTGTCTATGCTGCTTTGTCTTAAATAGATATGATTCGAACTGTATCTATCTTGATTTGGCAACATAAACTAGAATGATATAAACCATACAGTGACCATACTACATAGATATATGTTTGTTTCATGTTGTTATCCTGTCCACCTTACTACTGAACTGGTTTACCAAAATGAGTTTCATATACTACATTGTAAACCTGAGATGTGTTTGTTTGTTTCTCTTTTAGAACGCGGATAAAATATTGGAGAAGAGTACCCTGTTATGCAAAGTAATGCAGATAAGGTTCAAGATAGTGAGACATCCCTGTTGGTCTCCAAGAAAGCTGATAAAAACTATATTCAAGACACAGAGACAACCCCAAAGTCCTGTCTTGATGTAGTGTTCGAGTTACTGGCTACCACTGCTGGCACCAGCTCTTCGAACTCGTTGCCTGAATCAGTTCGGCTTCTTGAGTCTCAACTTCAAGTTGAAAGACATCGATTAGATGTTATGCGACAGGAAGCCGAAGGACTGAGGAAGTCCCTGCAGAATTCAGATGCATACTTTCTGGTGCAACAGCAAGCGCTGGAGGACTTAAGCGCCAAACAAGAGAAACTTAATAAGCTTGCTAAGCATCTTGCCAGCATTATGGGTACCCAGGATATTGTTTCTTGAGCTCTTCTGAAGTGGTTTCAGTTCTGGACTTGTTTTGCTGCGGCGTTTATATGCTGCTGTGTTCCCTATATTTGCACTGGTGGCGAACTTTGATGCCCAGTGGATGTAATATGTGTAATAGTCGTGATAGCCTAGTGTAAGTTGCTTGCTTATTTATTTCCTTGTTGTCTTGTTTATTTGTTTGCTTGTAGTCAGTGCAGTTCTTTTTCTGCGGTTTGCTAGTGGCTGCAATAACCTATTTTTTAAAACTAGGCCACAATAACCATGGGCTAATGTTTACTATAGTGACACTGGGCCTCCTATGGGCCGTAGAAACAGTGGGCCTTCTACGGGTCGTAGAAACAGTAGGCCTTCTACGGGCCGTAGAAACAGTGGGCCTTCTACGGGCTGTAGAAACAGTGGGCCTTCTAGGGGCCGTAGAAACAATGGGCCTTCTATGGGCCATATCATCAATGGGCCTTATACGGGCCGTATGATCGATTGGCCAAACATGGGCCAAACAGACTGCATTCTGGCCGTAAACGGGCTAGAGTTGGAATCGTCCGTTCATGGGCCGACCATAACGGGCCATCGTTAATAGGCCGTATTTGATGACGCTATGAAAACGGCCCAACGTATTAACGGACCACAAACGGGCCGACTGTAACCACGGGCTGAATTTGGCCCACAAGCAGAAAATGACAGTAACGGGCCGTAAGTAAACGAATGCTGGAAAATAGCCCAAGAATAAATGGGCTCTGAGAAGGCCGAAAGATAACATGGGCTGGAAACAGCCCAACGGAATAACGGGTCGTTAATGGGTATAAAGTGATACACTGTTCTTTACGGGCCAGTTTCACCACGGGCCGTTAATGGGTGTAAAGTGATACACTGTTCATTACGGGCCTGTTTCACCACGGGCCATTAATAGGCCAAGAGTTACATAGGGCCTCATATGGGCCGAAAGACATCATGGGCCATACATGGGCCAGAAGTGAAAACGGGCTGGAATCATATTGGATGGCCCAGATGACGCTACTGGGCCTAATTCGAATAGGGCGTAACGGGCCTTGGGTTAGCTGGCTGTAAATGGGCTATATGCGAACAGGCTGTTAACAGGCTTTCCATGGGCCGGCCCGCCACCTTTTGACCAAGTCAAATGGGCCGGCCTTTTCACAGGAATGGGCCTCTGTTGGGCCGTGCCACGTGTCGACGTATCATAGGCACCTTCTGTCCAATGAGTGGATGACATCTGTCCCAGCAATGAGCCGACACGTGTTTCCTCGAGCCAGTGATGATTTTACACGTGGAAAATCCCCATTGGTCAGTGCTGTTAACGGGTTATCGGATCCAAAACCCGACCCGATAGCTTAACGGTGTTCCGTTACGGTGGATGCCATGTGTCGGTCACCCTTGACGAAAGCACTTCTGTGACGCGCGATTTATCGTCATGGAAGTGGACACTTCCGTGATGATAATTTTGGTAATGTCATGGAACACTTCTACGACAGCACATGTATGACTATCTTGATTCTGTCATAAATTTGTCATGGATGTACATGCATGACAAAAACACGACCTACTGTGACAAACACGTATCATCACGGAAGTGTATTTTTTTGTAGTGTCTTCTCTTCGAGCATGGTTATTAAAAGTATAGCTAACTACTCTACCACGCGGTTATTATGGGCAAAGATTATAGGCAATAATAATGACTAATGAGCCGTCAAATCACGAGGCCCACCTTTCTCTATGTTTAACCGAGGAAGCAGCCATCATTTCACTCCTTTTCGAATATCCATCCGCTGCTACCTCCGCAAATAAATAAAAATCCGCTGCTACCTCCGCAGCATGGTTAATAAGATAGCCATGTCAATCACGATGTAGAAATATCATTCACTGATACAATAGGGTTGGCTCTAAGGCTGGTGATTTTTTTACTTTTTTTCTTTCTCTTTTTGTCTCATTTACTCATTTGACATAGGAGCACATGTAGAGGATGGCTATTCCTTTTGATGGGACTTCTTCATGGGGTTTAAGACTAAGCAGCTCCGAATATTATTCCTGCCGCCCACCACTCTGAATCGTGCCATCTATGATACTCCCATTGCAACAATGAGGTCCACTAGGTCTAGCATGTTCTGTAAGAAGAGACTGTCATGCAAAACTGACATTCTTGTTGCTTCTTCCTCATACACTACGTACTACTAGTACTACTACTACTCGTTCTCCTATAAACCTTGCGCTTGGCATCTCAAAAATATTATAACCTTGCGCTTGGCTCTTCGCCACTTCGGGAAGTCGAGCAATGATGGTACTATAGTATATGGTTCTGGCTATCTGAGACCGAATGAATTGCTGCACGTCCACCACTAGGGCGAGGGTTGAGGGGCGAGGGAGAGTGCGTACTACTACGTCTATTTCAATATGGACTACCTACGTAGCAAAATGAGTGAACACTCTAAAATAGGTCTATATACATCAGTGTTTGGAGTATGTACTAGTAGTTCATATTGAAATCTGCTAAAAGACATATATTTCAAACAATATGATAATCTCTCTAACCAAGGTAGGGACGGAGGGAGTAGTAAAATTTTCTCCTCTTCCTGCGAGCCACCGCGCGCGTTGGCGAGGGAGCGGGTGTATACGTAGTAAGCAAGCTTCTCCTCGTCCTGTGACTCTGCGAGCCACCGCGCCCATGGGCGGGGGAGAGGGCGTACTAAGCAAGCTTCTCCTCGTTCTGCGAGTTGATGGGACACATCAAAAGTAGTACAGAGCATCTCCTGTGTATAGAGCCTTGCCTCTAAGATAGGCCCCACATGGTTTGCCTTTTTTTAATAACGCATCAAGTCGCAATTTGTTTGTTCACCCGTGGTACACGATCCTCCATCAAGTGGACAACCAGTACACGTGTCAAATTACCACATGGGTCGCCTTTTCACACAGAATGAGCTCCACCGTGTACCCGCGCGGGTGTGGTTGGGAAAGAGACGGGAGTATGTGCACCGTGCGTGCACCTCTTCTATTCGTGCACGCCGCCACCTCCATGGGTGTGCGTGAGAGAGATACAAGCCTAGAGAGATGTCGTGTGCGTTCGTGAGTGTTTTTTTTATGGGGTGGGGGTGATTTCGTGAATGTATTTGTGAGAATATGTGTCGATGATGTCTCAAACAAAAATGTGACACATGAATTGTGTGTGAAATAGAGGCCTATCTATATCGTATACAGAGGGGGCGATCCACGAGAAGAGAGGGAGGGGTCATACATATCGATAGAGTCGAAGAGAGGATCAATTGTGTGGGTGCGATATCAATGAAGAGAGCCATAGAAATTGTGTGTGTGCACGTCAAAGATATAGGGCGACTAACCTACCGGAACGTCAGAGGGGAGAGGTCAAGTTTGTGTGTGGTGGGGAGACATGACTAGAGTGCTAGATGTATCGGTGTGTGTGGGGGGGAGAGGCAGAGACCTAACTAGAGAGGTAGATGGACTAGTATATGTGTTGAGAAGGAGAGACCTAGCCATGTCTTGAGGGAGATCGGTTGACATCCATACATAATTGAAGGACGGGAAATAGGTTGGGACACACACACACAGAGAGAGAGAGAGACAGAGAGAGAGTGCCGGAGGGGTGGTGGAGTTGCTTCTTGGAGATGGTGGGAGAGGCCTACTAGACAAACTGAGGGTACAACTGCAATATCAAGAAGAGTGGGGATGTGTTTCTGTGTGTGTGTGTGTGCGCGCGTGTGCGTGATAGATGTGTCGGGAGGGATGCATGGATGATGAAGGGGGACCATGTGTTTGGTAAGCAGACCTAACTAGATCGGTAGATCAATTGTTGTGTGTCAGAGGAAGGGAGAGACATAACTAATTAGGTAGATCGATCTGCACATGCGGAAAACGAGTTATAAACGACCTAGCTAGCTATATGTATAGTGGGAGATCGATCGGTGTACATCCATTTGTTAGAGGCCAATAAGGCCCAGAGAGACGGATAGAGAGAGAGATGGAGCT
Organism: Triticum aestivum; assembly: GCF_018294505.1. NCBI lineage: Eukaryota > Viridiplantae > Streptophyta > Magnoliopsida > Poales > Poaceae > Triticum > Triticum aestivum. Next base: position 81,524,148 of record NC_057802.1, on the reverse strand, counting down.
AGGAGGTGGTGCGAGAGGCCTACTAGCTAGATAGGGGGAGGAGTGTGCGATTGTGAGATCGATGAAAAGAGGGGCGAGAGTTTACACGTGTGTGGGACCGTATGAGAGACACGAGGCATGGACAGAGAAAGGAGGAGATGGAAAGTGTGTGTGCATGTGGTAGGCAGACATCGCTAGAGAGCTTTATCGATCGGTGTGTGTTGGAAAGGAGTTGTGGAGACTGTGGGAGAATGACCTAAAGAGAGAAAATGAATGTGCGCGATGGATAGAATGCTGAGGGAGGGGGAGGGCGAGGAGGGCATGTGCATGCACGAGAGAAAGTTAGGGTTAGTTACAAAGGTTAGAGGATTGTGTGGGTGTAAGAGGCTAACAAAGATCATAATTCGATATCAAAGTGGATTCATATATTTGAATAAGAGATCGTAGTGTTATAAACCTATGCACGCATGAATATAGCGGTGATACGCGTGGTGTGGTTTTGGACATGTTATACTATAATGTGATAATGTGTGGCGTTTGCAACTCACAGCTAAATATCGAATAATCTAAACCATATACCATATATCGAACAATCTCACATTTTATTTGGTTTTGTGATAATATGTGGCGTTTGCAGCTCACAACTAAATATCGAACAATCTAAACCATACTATATATCGACCATCTCATATTTTATTTGAATTTGTTGATAATGTGTGGCGTTTGCAACTAACAACTAAATACTTATAGGCGTAGGGGCGGGGCACCATACATTATGTGATAAACACATTATACATATGAGGCATGGTTTAGATTATGAGATCTATCTAGAGCTTGAAATGTACTGTTATTTGAAATCAACATAAAGTGGATTAAAAAATTGAGTTCAAGTTCATATAGTACACATACTTCATATCTAACTTGATAGTAATCCTGTGGTGTGTTGTGAAGATAATATACAAACGATGGTTTAACTTGACAATCATGATGATTGTAGATTTTATTAAAATAGAGAAACAAATTCAAATGGTTTAACTTGACAACAATCATTGTCGGTGTTCTGGGAACGGGGGTCCCCAGACTTGCCTGCCTGCGGCCCACGGCGTGGCTATGCTAGCGGGCCCGTACGGCCCATCTTCATCAACAAGGCATTCAAGACCCTCGCGAGGGGCCAAGCCTTGCGAGGCGGATGGTGCGAGACCTCCTCGGGAGCGGCTTCACCAGGCAGGCTTGCGAGGAGCGGAGATATCAAGGCGGGGCAAACCTCGCGAGGCTCTCGTGACGTGAGCCATGACGACCGGCACCAGGCGGGCGCCAGCGCGCGCAGCATCCTTGTTTCCTCTTTGGTGCTAAAGAGGCAGGCGCAGGCGCGGAGTACCGAGGCATCGGGCAAAGGTTTCCATATCGGTGCAACGAGACCAAGACCAGCAGGACGGCAAGGCGGAGGTCACCGTGGAGCCCAAGACGGCGTCACCACCAGAGCCTTTTGCAGGCGAAGACCGCTTTTGTCAGGATAGCTTGTACTAGCTGTCCCCTTTCAAATTTGCCCGCCATTGTTGGCTCCCTTCCCGCTCAATATTTGGGGAGAGGACCAGGGCTTATATAAGTAGAGCTAGCCACCACAGAAGAGGGGGGGGGGGACGGATCGAGTTCTCATCCACAAGTCCACAAAGCACAAGAACACCTCAACCTCAGGAGGCTGTTCTTCCCCTTGTACTATTCTTCATCAGCCCAAGAGGCAATCCACCACCACACACTGGAGTAGGGGATTACACCACAACGGTGGCCCGAACCAGTATAAATCTCGTGTCTTTCCGTGTTGTGAGTTCGTCAAGTTCGTCCGCGAGATCTTAGCGAGCTAGGGCGTAGATCGGTAGGAGGGAAAGAACTTCGCGTGCACCCCAGAGTTCGAACCTTCAGGGTTTTGCCGGAACCCCACATCCGACATTTGGCGTGCCAGGTAGGGGTGCACCGTAGCTTCTCTCCACCGGCCTACGCCCCGCGCCGCCGCACGTCGCCCCCATGGCGGGTGCCCTGCCATCCGCTCCTGCGGACGATGTTGACGACGGGGCCAGGGGCTCCGAGCCCTGGCCCCCGCCCTGCGACGGGTGTGATGGCCACCCAAGTTCAGGCCAGAGATGCCGCTGCGCTACGACGATGCGGCGGACCCCTCGCCGTTCCTACTGGCGTACGAGGAGGCCGTCCTCGAGGCCGGGGCCAACGACAAGGTCATGGCCAATTGGTTCCCCATGGCCCCCGCCGGCGAGCCACGCGCCTGGCTGCTCAACCTCCCTGGATCCACGATGGCGTCCTGGGGGGAACTCCGCGACCTCTTCACTGCTTGCTACGCGGTGCCGGCGCACCACGCAGTCGCAGCCCTGCTGGGCGGCTCTCAAGCACCGCCTTCAGATCGCCACGTCAAGCCGTTCCTCCGTCAGATTGGGGCCGCTTCCAAGAGCCCGGGGGCTCCGCCAGGTTGGGCTGCAGTAGAGGCCGACCTCACCTTCAGCTCAGAAGACCATCCCAACTCCACCGTCGGCTCGGGCATGCTCCCAATGCTCTGCACGCCCACCATCTGCAATGTGGCTGTTACCAAGACCCCCATCGACGGCGGTGCCGGCCTCAACTTGCTCTCCATGGAGGCCTTCAGCCTTCTTCACGTGCCGCTCGAGCGGCTCAGTCTCAGAAAGCCCTTCTCAGGAGTTGGTGGCGGCACTACCCACTCTCTGGGACAGATCCGTCTCCCAGTCACCTCCGGCACGCGCGACAACTACCACACTGAGCTGGTCGACTTCCACATCGCCCGCATCGGCCTCCCGTACAACGCCATCCTTGGGTACCCAGCTCTCGCCCAGTTCATGGCGGCGACTCACCCGGCCTACAACCTCATGAAGATGCCTGGGACCAAGGACGTCCTCACCATTAAGGGGGACACCAAGGAGGTCGTAACGGCACTCAAGCTTGCCTTCAAGACCGCCGCGGCGGCGCAGCCGCCGGCACCGGCACCCCCGAAGCCAAGGAGGCCGCGCCTACCAAGAAGAAGCAGTTGTTCACCCAAGACAAGGCGGAAACCAAGCAGGTGCCAGTCAATGAGGACGGACCTTCAGGAGCCACCTTTACCATAGGTGCCGGCCTCGATTCCGTCCAAGAAGAGGCGCTGGTGAGGTTCTTGCGCGCAAACAAGGACATATTCGCATGGGAGCCCAATCAGCTGGTAGGGGTTCCAAGAGAGGTGATTCAGCATCACTTAAGGGTGTGCCCCAACATGCGCCCTGTCAAGCAACGAGCGAGGTGGCAATCCACAGAGAAGCAAGTCTTCATCGTCCAGGAGACCCACAAGCTGGAGGCGGCGGGTGCCATTCGCGAGGTTCGGTATCCCACATGGCTGGCAAACAGTGTCGTAGTGCCGAAGAAAGGCGGGAAGGAACGGATGTGCGTCGATTTCACCAACCTTAATAAGGCCTGCCCCCAAGATCCGTTCCCGCTCCCACGCACCGATCAGATCGTCGACTCCACCGCCGAGTGCGACCTGCTGTGCTTCCTGGACGCTTTCTCAGGGTATCACCAGATCAAGATGGCGGTGGAAGACGTAGAGAAGACAGCCTTCCTGACCCCGTGTGGGGTGTACTGCTACACCTGCATGCCCTTCGGGCTGCGCAACGGCGGTGCAACCTTTCAGCGGCTGATGCACATCGCCTTAGGGCGGCAGCTCGGGAGAAACACAGAGGCCTATGTCGAGGACATAGTGGTGAAGTCTCGGGAGGCGACAACCCTAATTCAAGACTTGGAAGAGACCTTCGAGAGCCTGTGCCAAGGTGAACTTGCGGCTTAACCCGGAGAAGTGTGTGTTCGGTGTCGCTTCCGACAAGCTACTGGGATTCCTTGTATCCCACAGAGGGATCGAGGCGAACCCAGAGAAGATCAAGGCCATTGAGGACATGAGCCCGCCGTAGACCCTCAGAGAGATGCAAAAGCTGGCGGGACGAGTGACCGCGTTGGGGCGTTTCATCTCCAAGCTGGGAGAGCACACCTTACCCTTCTTCAAGCTCATGAAGAAGAAGGGCCCGTTCGAGTGGACACCAGAGGCCGACCGAGCCTTCCAAGACCTCAAGAAATACCTGACCAGCCCTCCTGTGATGGTGGCACCACGACCTCTCGAGACCTTAGTGCTCTACCTTGCCGCCACCCCGTACTCCGCCAGCGCAGCGCTGGTGGCGGTTCGGGAGGAGCACCAAGCCAAGGGCGCGCCACGCCAAGCTATAGCTGAAGTAATGCAGGGTCAGGAAGGCGCCGCAAAAGCCTCAGCACCAGAAGACCAAGCTCGGCAAGACAACGTCGCCGAGATTCCCGAAAGCAGTCAGCCCTCAGGAGCCCCTCCACCTCAGGAGACACCCCAATCTCCGCAAGACCCGAGCCTCGCCAACGTGCTAGCCCTTGTCGAGCACCCGGTGTATTTTGTCCGCACGGTGTTGCGGGACGCAAGGGCACGATACCCCATGCCTCAAAAGCTCCTGCTCGCGCTCTTGGTGTCCTCGCGCAAGCTGCGGCACTACTTCCAGGGCCACCCCATCAAGGTCTTCTTGGCCTACCCATTGGAGAGGGTGCTTAGGAGCCCCAACTCGGCTGGAAGGGTCGCCGAGTGGAACATCGAGCTGCAAGCATTCCAGTTGGAGTTCAGCACTACCAGGGTCGTCAAGGGGGCCGCGCTCGCTGATTTTGTGGCAGAATGGACAGATGCCCCGACACTTGAAGAAGGCGAAGACCGATCCACCTCGCCAGGAAGCGAGGCACCGGACGGGTAGGTCATGTACTTCGATGGCACCTTCGCGCACCAAGGCGCAGGGGCTGGAGCAGTACTAATCTCGCCCACTCAGGACAAGCTCTATTACGCCGTGCAACTCTGCTTTCAGCATGGCGAGAAGGTCTCCAACAACATCGCAGAATATGAAGGCCTCATAGCTGGCCTGAAGGCCGCGACAGCTCTGGGGGTGAAGTGCCTTACCGTTTGAGGCGACTCGCAGCTCCTTGTCAACTTCTCCAACAAAGTATACGAGCCAAAGGACGAGCATATGGAGGAATACCTCGCGGAGGTGCGCAAGATGGAGAAGCAATTTGCGGGCTTGGAGCTGCAGCACGTACCCCGGGGCACCAACAAGGAAGCCGACGACATCGCCAGGAGAGCATCCAAGCGACAGCCACAAGAGCCCGGTGTCTTTGAGGAACGGCTCTTCAAGCCATCGGCGACACCACCACTTTCAAGCACAGCCCAGCCTCGGGAGGAGCTTCCACAGGCTCCTGTCTCAGGAGCCCCGGCCTGTGGCCCGACCTTAGGAGCTCGCTTGCTCTTGGCGCTTGAACCTCAGGAGGATGCTGGACCAAGGAATTCAAGGAGTATCTGATGCAAGGGGCGCTGCCAGAAAAGGAGGAGGATGCAGAGCGTGTGGTTCGGCAAGCCACGACGTACTGCATCCAGGATGGCGAGTTGTACAGGAAGCGGCCAAACGACATTTCTTTGCGCTGCATTTCTAGGGACCAAGGGAAGGAGCTGCTAACTGACATACACGGTGGTGACTGCGGGCACCACTCGTCTTCATGGACCCTCGTCGGCAAAGCATTCCGCAATGGGTTCTACTGGCCCACTGCGCTCAACAACGCAGCTGAGCTGGTGAAGTCCTGCGAAGCCTGCCAGTTCCATGCCAAGCAAATTCATCAGCCGGCTCAGGGCCTCCAAACCATTCCGCTCACGTGGTCGTTCGCGGTCTGGGGGCTGGACATCCTGGGCCCCTTCCCTCGAACGCCTGGGGGCTACCGTTACCTCTACGTCGCCATCGACAAGTTCACCAAGTGGGCGGAAGTGGAAGCCGTCCACACCATCCCAGCCGGCTCTGCTGTCAAGTTCATCAAGGGCCTCGTGAGCCGCTTCGGGGTCCACAACCGCATCACCACAGATAACGGCTTGCAGTTTACTAGTAACCTCTTCAAAACCTACTGTGCTAACCTTGGAACACAGATCTGCTATGCTTCGGTGGCGCACCCCAGGAGCAATGGTCAGGCCGAACGCGCCAACGCGGAGGTCCTGAGGGGCCTCAAGACCAGGACCTTCAAGAAGAAGCTCGAGGCCTGTGGCAGGGGCTGGTACGACGAGCTCCAGTCCGTGCTGTGGTCCATCCGCACCACCGCCACCAAGCCAACGGGCGAGACCCCATTCTTCCTTGTCTACGGAGCTGAAGCGGTCCTCCCTCATGAGGTCAAGCATCGCTCCACACAGGTCCTGGCATTCGATGAAACGCAGCAGGACGCCACGCGAGGGATGGACCTCGTGCTGGGGGAGGAACAACGTCGCGAAGCCGCACTAAGGGCGGCAAGGTACTAGCAAGCGCTGCGGCGATACCACTGCCGCAGCATCCGCTCCAGGACACTCGAGGTAGGCGACCTCGTCCTAAGGCGGGTCCTCTCCAGGGAAGGGCTACACAAGCTTTCACCCATGTGGGAGGGCCCGTTTAGGGTCGTCCATGTCTCCAGGCCTGGCGCCGCGCACCTGGAGACGCAGGACGGGATACCTATCCAGAATGCCTGGAACGTCCAGCACCTCCAGAAGTTCTACCCATGAAGCAAGGCCCAGAGGCTGTGAAGAAAGGCCCGGAGCCTGTGAAGAAGGCCCGGTGCCTGTGAAGAACCGCCGCCCATGACACTCTCACGTAATAATGATTGGGGCCGTACACGCCCCGGAGTCTCAGGAGCGCCGGCCTCAAGCCCTGGGGCTCCCGCCCACGCCTAGTGGCAGCACTTAGCTCCGCGCTGGTGAGAAGACTTGAAGACTATACTAGGTGCCGGACGCGGCTTTTCATTTGCTTTCCGTAGTTGGCTTGCTTTTCCTTAATCGAAGTTTGCTTTTGGTGTTCCTTGCTGATTCGATTCCCTCGCCTCTTACCGCATTTTCCGGCTCTGGTTCGCTCGTGTTCTCTCTCTCGCATACCTCGCGAGGGGGCTAGGAAGGTGCCCTCATGAGCATTTTTCTCCTCTCTGCCTTCTCGCGAGCCACCCTCGTTTGAGCCCAAAAACTGGTGCATATCTCCTAGTCCGTGCCCCCCGGGTACCGCGATGCAAAGCGCCAGGTCAAGGCTTGGGTGGACGGCAAATCTTCTAGCGCACCTCCTAACGAATTTTTGCAGTTCCCGAGCAAACACAGACCACCAGGTCAAGATGGACACGAGGAAACAAACACCTCGTAAGGAAGAGGGTGTCCCGAATGCACCAGGTTAAGTTATCTTTGAGCAAAATGACAACATGGCACGGGAACAACATGCACAGTGCAATAACCAAGGAACCACAGTTCGATACACGCCCCTCTGGGCCCATACTGGTTTATTTTTGATGCAGAAAAAAGAGCAAAACAACCCGCGGAGGCAGGCCCTTAGCGACACCCCGAGCCTAGCTAGACCCTTCCTCGCGCTTCACGGAGGCGCGGCGACGAGATGACCCGCTGCCGCCCTCAAAGCGGGCGGGGCGGCTGGTCGTAGCCACCACTGCTGGAGTTGTCGCCGGAGGAAGAGCCGCCGTAGCTGGACGAGACATGGTCGCCGCCGAGGGCAGGCTTGCCCTCATCCTCGTCATGACCGTCACCAAGGCCGAGCACCTCCTCACCGTCGTTCGCCTCGGGGCAGCACCCGGTGCGGCGACCATCTTCCCCAAACACCCTCACATAGAGGGTCGATCCACCATCGTACTTGAAGTGCAGGGTGCACCGCCTACCCAGGCCGCGCGCGCGGGCGAACGTCTGTCAGCCGCGGACCAGGGCTATGTTGCCCGCGGCGGAAGTCTCGACCGCAACCCAAGAGGCCTTACTGCAGCAACCATCCGCCTGCAACCAGAGCCCGCCTGGACCAGAGGCCGGTAGTTCGTCGACGAAGAAGCGCGGAAGCTGGAGCAGTTGCTGGCCGGGTTCTCCGACCAAACAACGAACTCCGGCGACACCTCCGCCGAATGGAAGCGCGGACGGGGAGGCCGCGCAACCATGGCACGCCTCCCTTCGTCAACTGGGCCGCCATGGCTGGGACGACCCCCTCCGCGTGCCGCGGCGCCGCCACGATGGTGGGCCACGGCAGGGGTCACGACGTGCTTGCGCGGACGGCCGTGTCCGCGCTTGGGCACCCGGGAGCTGGGTCCCTCGCGAGGGGCCTTCCCCTTCTCGGTGGCGGAGAACTTCCTTCATGGCGCCATTGGTGGCGCTGTTAGCAATGGAGCAAGGAGGAAGAAGCAAGCGAGCAAGGAAGAGATGGGCGACGGGGGCTCCGCCCCCCCCCCCCCCCCTTCCCATTTATAGCGGAAGAAGGCCAACCGGCGCCCCGCATGATCACAGGTAATGATGGTTTTCCTTGCATGTCGCAGGGACTTGTCAAGTCGTGCAGTTGCCGAGGCGACGTGGGGAAGTGGAGACGCCCACGCCCAATCAACCGCCACGCGTCGACCGAGGCTGTAGGCTTTGGGGGCCCGCGGCGCTCCATACTTGACCCTTGGCTTCGCCGCGAAGCCAAGCCCGAGCGCACCTTGGGCCCGGGGGCTCCTGTCGGCGTTCTGGGAACGGGGGTCCCCAGACTTGCCTGCCTGCGGCCCACGGCGTGGCTATGCTAGCGGGCCCGTATGGCCCATCTTCATCAACAAGGCATTCAAGACCCTCGCGAGGGGCCAAGCCTCGCGAGGCGGACGGCGCGAGACCTCCTCGGGAGCGGCTTCACCAGGCAGGCTCGCGGGGAGTGGAGATATCAAGGCGGGGCAAACCTCGCGAGGCTCTCATGACGTGAGCCATGACGACCGGCACCAGGCGGGCGCCAGCGCGCGCAGTGTCCTTGTTTCCTCTTTGGTGCTAAGGAGGCAGGCGCAGGCGCGGAGTACTGAGGCATCAGGCAAAGGTTTCCATATCGGTGCAATGAAACCAAGTCCAGCAGGATGGCAAGGCGGAGGTCACCGTGGAGCCCAAGACGGCGTCACCACCAGAGCCTTTTGCAGGCGAAGACCGCTTTTGTCAGGATAGCTTGTACTAGCTGTCCCTTTCAAATTTGCCCGCCATTGTTGGCTCCCTTCCCGCTCAATATTTGGGGAGAGGACCAGGGCTTATATAAGTAGAGCTAGCCACCACAGAAGTGGGGGGGGGGGACGGATCGAGTTCTCATCCACAAGTCCACAAAGCACAAGAACACCTCAACCTCAGGAGGCTGTTCTTCCCCTTGTACTATTCTTCATCAGCCCAAGAGGCAATCCACCACCACACACTGGAGTAGGGTATTACACTACAACAGTGGCCCGAACCAGTATAAATCTCGTGTCTTTCCGTGTTGTGAGTTCGTCGAGTTCGTCCGCAAGATCTTAGCGAGCTAGGGCGTAGATCGGCAGGAGGGAAAGAACTTCGCACGCACCCCAGAGTTCGAACCTTAAGGGTTTTTCCGGAACCCCACATCCGACAATCATGATTGTAGATCTTATTCAAATAGAGAAACGAATTCAAATTTAGTTCATATTGAAGCGTAGTATATACGTTTGAAATGCACTAAAATGTTCATTTGAGTAGCAGATTGCATGCATTATACACGTGATGACCCACAAGTATAGGGGATCAATTGTAGCTCTTTTCGATAAGTAAGAGTGTCGAACCCAACGAGGAGCAGAAGGAAATGACAAGTGGTTTTCAGCAAGATAATGTCTGCAAGTGCTGAAATTGTAAGTAACAGAGTAGTTTGATAGCAAGATAACTTGTAACGAGCAAGTAATGATAGTAGTAACAAAAGTGCAGGAAGGTAGCCCAATCCTTGTGAGGCAAAGGACAGGCCAAAACAGTCTCTGATAGTAAGCAAAGCGTTCTTGAGGGTACACGGGAATTCTATCTAGTCACTTTCATCATGTTGGTTCGATTTGTGTTTGCTACTTTGATAATTTGATATGTGGGTGGATCGGTGCTTAGGTGTTGTTCTTACTTGAACAAACCTCCTACTTATGATTAACCCCCTCGCAAGCATCCGCAGCTACGAGAAAAGTATTAAGAATAAATTCTAACCATAGCATTAAACTTTTGGATCCATTCGGTCCCTGTCGGTGTACAAAAGTAGGGGCCTTCTGTACCCCTTTACTTGTGCACGAGCAGTTGTAGCCATACCTGCGGCCACGCTTGGCAGGGCAGAGGAAGCAAAGAACAAGACTACCAGAGCAGCGCTCAAGCCAGAGGCGCGAAGAGCGAAGGGACAAGGTGGGCTTCCCTCGGCAAGAGCCTTGCCGGAGCGGCCTACATGGCCCCGGCAAGGGCCTTGCCGGGGCAGCTTGCCCAACACAAGCAAGACCGCCACCCTTGAGCCTGAGAGTTCTGACACCATCGACAGCATCAGGAACCAAGGCTCGGGAGGCGCCTACATAGTGGCATGCAGATCTTGGTGAAGACCGAAGGCCTGCAAAATCTAGATGAGAACCAGAAGACGAAGACCCCCGGTAAGATCCTTGCCGGGGATGCCCACGAGACCCCGGCAAGACCCTTGCCGGGGACATCTGCGAGGCCGCGGTTAGGCCCACACCTACCAAGGCTCCGCCGCCCCGCAACCGTTCCAACATGGCAAGCGCCTGCATGGCAGCGTGCGGCTTCCAAGCCAATTAGGCACGCCCCTACGTGGCAGCAAGCCACCGCTAGTCCAATCAGCCAAGCACCTACGTGGTGGCATGCAGATCTTCATGAAGACTCTGCAACCGCACCAGCTCAGCAGCCAGCCAGCCAGCATGGCGATGCATGCCTCGTCGACTTGGACGCGCGTCGAACCAAGGTGAGGCGGCGACGGACGGGACGAGCTTCCTTGTCGTCCCCGATAAAGCAAGAGGACACGTCGGCAGCGCATTAAATGCATTTTGTCCTACGATGTCAGGAGATAAACTTGTACACTGTACATACTTTCCACCTCCTGTGTGCCATTGTGGCGACCCCTTTGACATATAAAAGGAGGCCCGAGGCGTACTGAGGAAGGATCCGGACTTTTTGGGCTAGGCATGCACCGCGGCTAGTTCAGGAACTCAAGAACACCAATTATACACCAAAGCAGGACTAGGGTATTATGCATCGCTTGCGGCCCAAACCTAGATAAAATTCCCCCGTGTTGATCTTCTAAACCCGCTCTTTGCACAGCCCCGCGCCCCGCCAACCATTGTAGGGATTTCCTGTGATCCCATAGGTGTCGTTTCCCCGACATCTTTGGCACGCCAGGTAGAGGACGCAAGCTGTGAAAATCCGGTTTTTGAAGCCGATGCACCAACTTCATCATCGCCATGGCCCCCAAGAAGAAGGGGATCACAGCAATCGGGTCGTCCGGGGCCGGCCCGTCCGCGCCGGCACGGGTGGGCAACGGAGTGCCCACGGGTCATGCCGGAGGCGCGGCCCGCGAGCATCCACGACACTCTGGCAATCGGAGCCAGGTGAGCGGCATCGTTCCGGCCCAAGACGACGAGCCACGCGCCGCTGGGCTCGAGGGTGGGGCCGTGCCGCCCACGGGTGGCGCGGCGACCTCTATGACGCCCCAGCTGGCGCCCGCGCCACGGCCTTCCCAGGCCGCGCACAATGAGCAACACCGCGACGTCGGTGCCCCTGGGCGCCGCTGAGGGAAGAGCCCTTTGCGTCACTCTCAGGACGCGTCGGGCCGGCGTGCACACCTGGATGCTGGCGGGAGCGGTGCGCGACCACGAGACTGTGATAGAGCTCCTTCTAACGTGGTTAGAAGTCGGAGCGCATCACGTTCCACGCAGCTTTCACCACCTCCCACGCCAGCAGAAGCGTTGGCGCACGTGCAGCTGCTCCTTGACTTCCCTCCTGCAGCGGAGAAGCTCGATGAGTGGAGAGCCACCATTCGGAGCCTCGTCAGCTTCGCCAACAAGGATGAACCGCGACTAGCGGAACCCTCGTGTCGGCGCTCTGTAGAGCCGGCGCATGCCGGTGGTGGGAGGACCGGAGGGGCTGCGACGACGGTGCACTCTCCTCCCCCACGCCAGCAACAGCAGCCACCGGCTCGTCGGGCCGACGCCTGTGACAACGTTTCCACAGCGTCGTCTGACCCGCGGGCCCGCTGTGACCAACGTCAAGTTCTTCGAGAATGAGCTCAGGAGGATGCTCGGACCACCATCGAGCGATGGCGGGAAATGCGCCATCAGTCAGGTCAGCGTGCAGGGCCCACTATGGACCACCCAGTGCCGGGGGGCTCCGGTGACCTACCTTACAAGGTGGGTTACCCAGCCTTTACCCGTGAGCTGCGGCAGTTCCAGTGGCCCTCCCACCGCACGTTCAAGCCTGATGTTGGGGAAAAGTACAATGGCAAGACTCACCCGTCGGAGTTCCTCAGCATCTACACCATCGCGACGCAAGCTGCTGGGGCTCGCGACGACAAGGTGCTCGCTAACTACTTTCCATTGGCACTTAATCCCAACATCATGTCATGGTTAATGCACCTGCCAGTGGATTCCATCTCTTCTTGGTTGAATCTATGCCACGAGTTTGTTGGCGCCTTTACCGGAGGCCACCAAGCTCCTGGCCAGGCAAGTGATTTGCATGTCATCCCCCAGAAGGACGGGGAGACCCTGCGCAAATACATACAAAGGTTCAGCTGTGTACAGTACACCATCCCAGATGTTCACCCTACCGCTGTCATCAGTGCATTCCATCAGAATGTACACAATCGCAAGATGCGCGAAGAGCTGGCGATGAACAAGGTTAAGGATGTAGCCGAACTTTATGTTCTGGCTGATAGATGTGCTCGAGCTGAAGAAGGAAGGTAGTACCCCGGCGAGGACGCCGGTGCGGAAACCGACTCCGCAGATGAAGATGCCGCCGCCCCAGCAAAGAAGGGCCAACGCTGCAACAGGAAGCGTAAGGGCAAGACCGTGCTTTCCGTTGAGGGATCCGGCGACCCCGGCGCCGCCAAGAAGGCCAAGGCAGACGACCCCGGCAAGGAAGTTGCCGGGTGCGCCGCCTGCCGGGCCTTGGCGGCTGCCGACAAGCCAGGAGGCTCCGACAAGCAGTACTGCAAGATCCATCACACCAAGGGCCATGACCTCCAGAACTGCCGACAGGTTGACCTGCTTGCAGAAAAGTAGAAAGCTGAATATGAAAGGCGAGACAAGGAGAAGGGTCGGGATGGGGCTGAGGGGTCCGGCAAGAAGCGTGGCGGCCAAGGAGGTCGCCGCGGCAAAGATAATCAACAAGAGAGGCCCGCTCGGGGCCGTGACAAGAAAGAGGAGGAGGATGATCATGGTGAGGACGACGAGTCCGACGAGCATGAGTTCCAGAAAGCTACGGAGGCCATGTGCGTTGACGGTGGCGCCTTGTTGCATACCTCTCACCACCGGCTGAAGCAGTGGGCGCGTGAGGTCACTACGGCAGAGCCATCATTCGATGCCTAGAAACCACTGAAGTGTCCAGCACACCTATCATTTTTGGCACCGAGGATCACCCTGATTGCACAACTGTGGTCGGGTGCCTGTCGTTGTTGGTTTCACCAATAATACACAACCTCAAGGTGACCAAAGTGCTAGTTGATGGTGGGGCCGGTCTAAACATGATCTCACCCGCTGCGATCGAGAATCTGCAAATCCCCGATGGAGATCTTGAGGAGACGGGCACGTTTCAAGGGGTCAACCCAGGGAGGAGTCAGCCGAAAGGTAAAATCACGTTGCCCGTTACATTCGGGGGCGAGCTGAACTATAGGACGGAGAAGATCGTTTTTTATGTCGCCCAGATCCCCTTGCCCTACAATGGGATCCTTGGCCGCCCAGCCTGGCCATGTTCATGGTGGCGTCACATTACCCCTACAACACGTTGAAGATGCTCGGGCCGCTGAGCATCATCACCGTCCCCTCTGACAAGAAAGATGCGCTCATCTGCGCCGATCAACTCTACCGATAAGTAGTTGCAGCAACTGCCACCAAGGCACTTGCTCCTGCCGTTGTAGCCCCGGAAGGGAAGAAGACTGGCAAGACCTCTTCCGGCAAGACCTCTTGCGCCCACTCCGGCAGGCGCGCCTCTTCGGAGTGTAGCGCTCCCGTCGAGGACGTGCCAGGGAGCTCCACCGGCAAGAGCAAGTGATCCAAAGGAAGCACCACCAGAGACCAACAAGGTGCCCGTCAAGGAGGACGGCACGGGCGGGGCTTTTACTATAAGCTCCACCCTTGACAGCAAATAGGAAAGCGCGCTCGTCGCCTTCCTGTGGGCGAATGTCGATGTGTTTTCATTGCAAGCATCCAACATCCCCGGCGTTCCCAGGGAGGTGATTGAGCACCATCTTGCTGTCTGTCCTCATGTGTGGGCCGTCAAGCAGAAGGTTAGGAAGCAAGCTTTGGAGCGACAAGAGTTCATCATCGAGGAGATCAGGAAGTTGGAGGTGGTAGGCCTGGTTAGAGGAGTACTCCACCCCACGTGGTTGGCCAATCCAGTGGTGGTGCGTAAGGCAAATGGGAAATGGAGGCTGTGTATTGACTACACGGATATCAATAAAGCCTGTCCAAAGGATCCTTTCCCTCTACCATGCATCGACCAGATTGTGGACTCCACTGCCGGGTGTGACCTGCTGTCATTCATCGACGCCTATTCAGGATACCACCAGATCTTCATGATGAAGGAAGACGAAGAAAAGACCGCGTTCATCACCCCATGTGGTACGTACTGTTTTGTACGGATGCCTTTCGGGTTGAAAAGCGCTGGTTCGACGTTTTCCCGAGCGGTCCAAATTGGTTTTGAGCCCCAGCTGCATAGAAACATGGAAGCTTATATGGATGATATAGTGGTCAAAACCAAGGACAGGGCCATGCTCGTGCAAGATCTAGAATAAACATTTGCAAATCTGTGCAAGATCAACCTCAAGCTCAACCCAGAGAAGTGCATGTTCGGTGTTCCATCCGGCAAGCTTCTTGGGTTCTTTGTGTCTCAACGCAAAATCGAAGCAAATCCCAACAAGATCAAAGCAATTGAGTAGATTGAGGCACCAAGACGGGTCAAAGACATTCGTAGGCTCGCCGGCTGCGTTGCCGCCCTAAGTAGGTTCATCTCCAAGTCTACTGAGCGCACCCTCCCCTTTTTCAAAGTTTTGAAAAAGGCGGGTCCAGTGAAATGGACTCCGGAGGCAGAGGCGGCGCTGCAAGATTTGAAGAGGTACCTCTCCTCCACGCCAATACTAGTCACGCCTAAACCACAAGAGCCGTTGCTGCTATACTTAGCAGCAAGGAATCAAGTGGTCAGTGATATGCTGGTAGCAGAGAGGGAACTTTAAGAAGAAGCGGCAGTGGCAGCGCAGCCGTCGGATGATGGGCCGGAGTTCTCCCCGGCAGGGCCTGACGGCGGCAAGGCGGAACCCCCGGCAAGGCCCGGTCCCGGCAAGACAGAGTCTACGCGGATGGGCGAAGTTGAGGAGAAGAAGAAGGTGGTGCAGCACCCGGTTTATTTTGTCAGTTCCCTCTTGCAGGGGGATAGATCAAGATATTCTAGTATGCAAAAGCTACGTTTCGGCCTCCTTATGGCTTCGAGAAAGCTGCGTCACTATTTCCAAGCACACGAGATCACCGTCGTCACCCGCCTCACTTTGCAATGAATCTTGCACAACCCGGATGCAACTGGGAGGATTGTGGAGTGGGCGTTGGAGCTGTCAAGCTTTGGCCTCAAGTTTGAAAGCACTTCAACAATCAAGAGCCGAGCCTTGGCAGAGTTCATAGCAGAATGGACATCAACACCCGACGAAGAGATTCAAGAGACCACCCTTCCCGGCAAGGAGATGAGCCGTGATTGGGTTATGTACTTTGATGGGGATTTCTCGCTGCAAGGTGCTGGTGCCGGTGTGCTACTCGTCGCGCCCACCGGAGAGCGCCTCAAGTATGTAGTACAGATGCACTTTCCACAGGAAAATTCAACGAACAACACGGCAGAGTACGAGGGATTGCTTGCCGGTCTCAGGATCGCGGCAGACCTCGAAATCAGGAAGCTCATCAACAGAGGTGATTCACAGCTCGTCGTCAAGCAAGTTAACAAGGATTACCAGAGCCCGTTGATGGAAGCCTACGTGGATGAGGTGAGGAAGGCGGAGGAGCGTTTTGACGGTCTACAAGCAGAGCATGTTCCCTGAGCAGAGAACAGCATTGCCGATGACCTGTCAAAGCGTGCTGCCCTGAAGTTGCCTGTGGAACCAGGTACCTTTGTGCTTCAATTAACCCAGCCATCCATTGAGCCATCAGCAGGACAGAACAAACGAAGGAAGGCAGGCCCCGACAAGTACTTTTCGGCTGAGCTCCTAGGAGCCGCCGGCAAGGACGTTGCCGGGTGCCCCAAGCTTACCAGGGAACAGCAACCTCCGGCAGGGCCTCAAGCCCGCACCATAGAGGCAGCTGCCCCTGGGGCCATAGACGAGCCTTTAGTCCTTGCCGTCGAGCCCCAGGCTCCGGCATGGGCACAGTGCACTGTCCGTTTCCTCCAAAGGAGAACTCCCTGAGGAATAGGAAGAAGCAGAGAAGTAGCCCGCCGGTCCAGCATGTACCAGTTTGTGGATGATGCCCTATACAGAAGGAGACCGAACGGCGTGAAATTGAAGTGCATTCTTCGGGAGGACAGACTGGAGTTGTTGGCAGAGATACATGGAGGCATGTGTGGCTCCCACATAGGGTCAAGAGCCCTTGCCGGCAAGGCATTCCGACAAGGTTTCTTCTGGCCCACCGCTCTCCAAGATGCGACTGCACTAGTAACCAAGTGTGAAGCGTGCCAGTTCCATTCGAAAAAGCTTCATCAACCAGCTCAAGCTCTTCAAACATTCCCTTTTTCCTGGCCATTTTTGGTCTGGGGGCTTGACATACTGGGCCCCTTTCCCCATGCTGTCGGGGGCTTTGAGTACTTGTACATCGCAATCGACAAGTTCACAAAGTGGCCGGAAGTGGAGCCGGCGAGAAAGGTGACAACACAGTCAGCCGTCAAGTTCTTCAAGGGGCTAGTCTACCGTTTTGCTGTGCCCAACAGGGTCATCACCGATAACGGCACGCAGTTCACAAACCGCACCTTCATGCATTACATTCAAGACCTCGGTGGCAAGGTTTGTTTTGCTTTTGTTGCTCATCCCAGAAGTAACGGCCAGGCCGAAAGGGCGAATGCAGAAGTGTTGCGAGGCCTCAAGACCCGGACCTTTGATAGGCTGCACAAGTGCAGAAGGCGGTGGATTGATGAGTTGCCAACGGTTCTTTGGTCAATCGGGATGACACCAAATCGAGCCACTGGCCAGACACCCTTTGCCCTGGTATACGGGGCAGAATCAGTTCTCCCCACGGAACTCATATACGGGTCACCTCGAGTGCTCGCTTATGATGAGCTTGAGCAAGAGCAGTTGCGCCAAGATGATGCAACACTCCTTGAGGAAGATCGTCTTCGGGCTGCTGTGCGAGCTGCTCGCTACCAGCAAGCTTTGCGCCACTACCATAGCCGCAAGGTTCATGCCCGAAGCCTTGAGGAAGGCGACCTTGTTCTTCGGCAAGTTCAATCCGCCAAGAATTCCAACAAGTTGACGCCGAAGTGGGAAGGCCCTTATCGGGTAATATGAATCACCAGGCCCGGCGTAGTCCGCCTAGAGACCGAAGATGGAATTCCAATGAGCAACTCCTGGAACGTCAAACATCTTTGTGAGTTTTACCCATAAGGCGCGGTTGCCGGGCCTCCCGGCAGACCACTTTTTGTACAAGCCTTGCCGGCAAGGCATGTAACCCTTTGTACAAAGCAAGGCGCAGACCCTGAGCAACAGATAAATAAATGAAGCGATGGCGCCCTAGAATTAACATGCATGCTAGGTTGAGTCTCCCTCTCTGGTAGGGTTGATAGTGCTTGGCGGCAACTGACCCCTAGCATAGAGGTCGAGTGCGTGTTTTTCTGTCTCTTCCAATCCTTTTTGGTTCGCAGGCGGCACAGGCACTTCTGCATAACCGTTTGGAGGAAAGAAGGCGGATCGACACCCTCGACCCCGGCAAGCCGAGGTTGCCAGGGGGCTGCAAATTCAGACAAGTTTTTCCTCCCCTGCTATGCGCTTCCGTATGAAACTTGAAACATATGGAACTTCGCTTGTTCCTATGCCACCGTGCTCCCTCCTTCCTATGCCCAAAATCCTTTTTAGGCCGGAATTTGGTTGTAGTTGCGGTGGAAGGGAAACAAGTGAAGGGCCTGATCCTACTTTACCCCTGCTCCCGCTAAGGGCGTGGGTATAGTCGTGGTATAAAGCGGGAGGACGGCAAGGTTTGTTGCCGGGCGATGTTGTTTATTTAAAATAACAAGGACTCGCTCCTTAGTGTGGGCCTCGCTCACGTGCAAAAGAACCCGGCAAACACCCTTTTTCATTAACACGTTGATTAAACAAGTTCAATTCATACGGAATGTAAACATGAGCAAGGGGTTACAAAGTCTAAATTCGACAAGTGCCCGCAGGCTTAAGATCTAAAAAAAGGTAAGATGCCCGTAATCCCTTTCTTGTCCCTCTCCATAGGAAGCGGATCAGGATAGCACAAGGGCAAAAGGAGTTCCTAGGCGAGGTACGAGCAGCAGAAGACACCAAGAGAAGGCTGGTGATGACGGTGCCGGGGAAGAAGCCGAAAGATGAGGCAGTGGCCGGCAATACGCGATGAAGGCGTCATTGCCATTGTACTCCGAGTTGACGGCCCGCCACCTGCCTTCTTCATCTTCTCCGGCCTTCCAGCGCCAGCCACCAGAAGCAGCGGCCCCGAGAAGTTCATGGAGCTGGCTCGAGGAGCCGCCGCCAAGAATTACCCCGCCCGGCAGATCGTTCTGTCGAGGAGAAGGCCAGGTGCAGATGGTGCTGCTGCCGGCGTCGCCTAGGGACGGGGCGTCCGAAGTCTAGTCGGACCCATCCACGTCGTCCTCCCCACTGGCCCCCTCCTCGTCGCCGTCGCTTGAGGAGGAGCTCTTGTCGTCGGTCGAGCTCTCCGCGCAGCACCCTAACCTGTGTCCCGAGTGCCCGAAGACCTTGACGGAGAGCGGGTCGCTCTCCACTAACTTAAAGAGGAGGACGTGCCCCTTCATCAAGCAGTGGGCGTGTGTGAAGGTTTTCCAACCCCGACGAAGAAGCATTACATGAGGGACGGGGAACCTTGTGTTCACCCACATGTCGCCATTGCAACACCCCTTCATGTGAAGCCTCAGCCTCGGCGGCTGGTCGCTCTCCAGCACCCTCGCGAACGCCTCGGGAAGGCGAAGGCGGCTACGTGGCGGCTCACACAACTACAGGATGAACTCGAGCGTCGTGTCCCCGACATGGCCGCTCAACGAAGCAGGAGGAGATGGTGGCGGAGATGGTGACAGAGATGGTGATGACGCGGGTGCCCCCCTTCCGCGCCCGCCTCTGCCTCGACCTCCTCGTCGATCGCGGCCCCGTTCGGCACCTCCACCTCAAGCGTGGACTTCGCCTTGGGTAGCTGGCTCTTCCTTGACCGCCGCAGCTCTCTGGCAGGAGGAGGAACTGGTCGCCTCCGCAGAAGAACGGCCGTGGCCACGCTCTCTCGCCATGGCAGTGGATGAAGAATGGAGACGAAGGGAAGACACGAGAAGATGCCCCTCCTCCTCCTGAGTCCCTTTTTATAGCCGAGCGGGGAAGGCTAAAGACTAGCTCTACGCCTCTGAAGACCCCGTTCAAGTCCAGCTCATTAAGTTGGCAACGAGCAAGGTCATTGACCGCCCTCCCCGCCCAATCAAAGGCGCATGAGTATCAGCCATAGCGCGCCTTCCCATATCCCGCGCGTCTGTCACCTACCCCACGCCGTGCATGCGGCGTACGTGGCGAAAGGGGCAGACGTGATGGGAAACGTGGAACGGCGGTTCCAAGGCTGGGAGAGTAAATGAGCAGCGGCCCTGCAGTTTTCCCTCTTTTATAGGGAAGACGCAAGCCGCCTCTTTACTATTCACCGCGGGATGACTCAAGCATGCTGCGGTCATTCCGCGCACGACCCCCATGTCACGCACTCAATGCGGGTCATGGGGAAGCACAACTGACGAAGGAATTATTGCGGTTAAAACTCTGCCATGCACGCCCACGCACCGTTCTAGGCCTGGCCCAACAACGCTCCGCACTTCTGTGTGGCCCAGGCCCGGGGGCTCCTGTCGGTGTACAAAAGTAGGGGCCTTCTGTACCCCTTTACTTGTGCACGGGCAGTTGTAGCCACACCTACGGCCACGCTTGGCGGGGCAGAGGAAGCAAAGAACAAGACTACCAGAGCAGCGCTCAAGCCAGAGGCGCGAAGAGCGAAGGGACAAGGTGGGCTTCCCTCAGCAAGAGCCTTGCCGGAGCGGCCTACGTGGCCCCGGCAAGGGCCTTGCCGGGGCAGCTTGCCCAACACCAGCAAGACCGCTACCCTTGAGCCTGAGAGTTTCGACACCATCGACGGCATCAGGAACCAAGGCTTGGGAGGCGCCTGCATAGTGGCATGCAGATCTTTGTGAAGACCGAAGGCCTGCAAAATCTAGATGAGAACCAGAAGACGAAGACCCCTGGCAAGATCCTTGCCGGGGACGCCCACGAGACCCCGGCAAGACCCTTGCCGGGGACATCTGCGGGGCCGCGGTTAGGCCCACACCTACCAAGGCTCCGCCGCCCCGCGGCCGTTCCAACATGGCAAGTGCCTGCATGGTGGTGTGCGGCTTCCAGGCCAATTAGGCACGCCCCTACGTGGCAGCAAGCCACCGCTAGGCCAATCAGCCAAGCACCTGCGTGGTGGCATGCAGATCTTCGTGAAGACTCTGCCACCGCACCAGCTCAGCAGTCAGCCAGCCAGCGTGGCGCTGCATGCCTCGTCGACTTGGACACACGTCGAAGCAAGGCGAGGCGGCGACGGACGGGACGAGCTTCCTTGCCGTCCCCGATGAAGCAAGAGGACACGTCGGCATCGCATTAAATACGTTTTGTCCTACGATGTCAGGAGATAAACTTGTACATTGTACATACTTTCCACCTCCTGTGTGCCACTGTGGCAACCCCTTTGACATATAAAAGGAGGCCCGAGGCATACTGAGGAAGGATTCAGACTTTTTGGGCTAGGCATGCACTGCAGCTAGTTCAGGAACTCAAGAACACCAATTATACACCAAAGCAGGACTAGGGTATTACGCATCGCTTGCGGCCCGAACCTGGATAAAATTCCCCCGTGTTGATCTTCTAAACCCACTCTTTGCACAGCCCCGCGCCCCGCCAACCGTAGTAGGGATTCCCTCTGATCCCATAGGTGTTGTTTCCCCGACAGTGCCTTATGGGATAGCGCATAAACAAGGGTTTAAGCTTCTGTCACTCTCACAACCCATCATCTAATAACTACTCCACAATGCATTCCCTTAGGCCCAAATATGGTGAAGTGTCATGTAGTCGACGTTCACATGACACCACTAAGGGAATCAGAACATACATACTATCAAAATATCGAATACATATCAAGTTCACATGATTAATTGCAACATGATTTCTCCTGTGACCTCAAGAACAAAAGTAACTACTAACAAGTGATAAACATGGTCAAGATCAGAGGGGTATTAAATAGAATATTGGATCTGAACATATAATCTTCCACCAAATAAACCATATAGTAATCAACTACAAGATGTAATCAACACTACTAGTAACCCACAAGCACCAATCTATAGTTCCGGTACAAAGATTGAACACAAGAGATGAACTAGGGTTTGAGAGCAGATGGTGTTGTTGAAGATGTTGATGGAGATTGCCCTCCCCAAGATGGGAGAGTTGTTGGTGATGATGATGACGATGATTTCCCCCTCCGGGAGGGAAGTTCCCCCAGCGGAATCGCTCCGCCGGAGGGCAATAGTGCTCCTACCCAAGTTCCAACTCGAGACTGCGGCGCTCCGTCCCAAAAGTCCTCTCCTTATTTATTTTTCTAGGTCAAAATGACTTATATACCAGAAGATGGGCACCGGAGGTGGGCCTGGGTGAGCACAACCCACCAGGGCGCTTGGGCTCCCTAGCGCGCCCAGGTGGGTTGTGCCCACCTGGTGGGCCCCCTCTGGTACTTATTGGCTCCAATATTCCTCAAATATTACATAAAAAACTCCGTAAAGTTTCAGCTTGTTTGGAGTTGTGCAGAATAGGTGGCCTGACGTAGCTTTTCCAGGTCCAGATTTCCAGCTACCAGAATTCTCCCTCTTTGTGTGTACCTTGCATATTATGAGAGAAAAAGCACTAGAATTACTCCGAAAAGCATTATTATGCATAAAAACATCATAAATAATAGTAGGAAAACATGATGCAAAATGGATGTATCAACACGTAGCGAAATATTTTAATTGAACATAACATGGATTCAAAGTTTTGAATGGCATTTGTAGTGCGAATTGATTTGGTACATTACATGGGACTAGACTCTTTTGTGTGGTGCGAATTGATTTATTTTTGGTTTTTTCTTCGAGGGATGTGCGAATTGATTTGATATAGTATACACGTTAGGCTTGTCCGGAAATTTCAACCCGCACCTTGTTATCGCGAAATTTTAAGATATCTCTTTGTCTCGTTGTGCTCCTAAAATTCCCTCCATCTCAACCCGCGCCTTGCTATCCCAAAATTACAACGCGCACGAAAACTCCCACCTCCTACGAAATCCCGAGACGTGAAATTCCCGTGATACCCCCTGAACCGAAAGAACCACCTAGTTCAAATCGGTGGGGCTACTTTCGTAACTTACACCCACATTTTGGACAAGCGTCCCTAAGCCATGGTTCCCCCCTCCCATCCCCTCCGTCCCCCCCATTCGTACACTGAGGCCACAAAAATCCGCGAAGCCCCGCACCCTCCTCCATCCGCCACCCAGCCGGAGCCTCTTCCCCGACGACATCGTCCACCGCAACAGCTCTACGTCCCTCATCCACCGCACTGGATGAGGATCCGTCGTCGATCTCGTCGTCTCGCCGGTTCAGCCACCCCGTCCTCCACCTCCAAGGAGCTGCCCCGATGTTTGCCTCGTCTATCGTGCCACCTACATTCCCACAGTGTCGTCTTCACCTGCACCGGAAGAGCATCACCATCATTGATTCCTGGATGAAGCTCAGGCCTAATCGGCACCACCAAAGAGGTTCTATAGTAATCGCTGCATTTCTTCTTGATTCGATCTCATGGTGCTACCAGTGCTCGGTCCGGAGCCGCCATGGCGATGCTCCATCTACGGCGGCGGCGCCTGCAGTTCCTCCATGTCGTCGATCCCTCGGCGGCGACGTCCACATTAGTAGAGCTACTGCTGCTTCGGCTCTCGCTGGTCGTGCTTCTGCTGCTGCTTCGGCCCTCGCTCGTGCTACTGCTCTGCTCTTGCTCTCGGCCCCCTGCCTTGTCTGCTCTTGCTCTAGGTTCCGCTGCTGCTCTTGCTCTTGCTTGCGCTGTAGTTCTACTCTTGCTCGCGCTGCTGCTGCACGAGCAGCAGCTCCGGCTCTCGCTCGAGTCCCTACTGCTGCTACCCGAGATGCTGCTACACGACCAGCTGCCCCGGCTCTCGCACGCGTTGCTGCTCCGGGCGCTGCTGCTGCAGGACCAACTGCCCCGGCTCTCGCACGCGTTGCTGCTCCGGGCGCTGCTGCTGCAGGACCAGCTGCCCCGGCTGCTCTCTGGTAGTACGTTCCCTGCTGGAGCGGCTACCGATTTAGACCACTGCTCCTCTGCCACTAGTGCATTCAGTTTTGACAGCAAAATTCAGTTTCGACAGTTAAATTCAGTTTGAGCAGTTAAGTTCAGAGATGAGCGGCTGATGTATTTTACATCTAGCACTTTTTGGTGATGTATTTTATTTACATCATCTATTGCAGATGCTATTAGAATACCACTTTAGGTTAATGTTGTCTCTCTTGTCCTGCTTCATCCTCACAGACGTACACCTCACCGGAGCTGCTATAACGACGAAACCCTCCATCATAGCGGAGCAGTACCCTTAACTCCACCTCCAGACGCCTAAGATCTTTTTTCCCTCCTCCGACAGCCACATCAGCCCCAGCATGCTCAGCTACCAACCCAATGATGCTGGGATCGACATGCTTCGCCATAGAGGTTGTATACTTTTTGCATTGTTTTTTTTTACTTTACAGGTTATATATATTGTCCACTTAGCACGCATAGTAATGAGGAATACGATTAGTTTCTCCTATATGACAAGCAGTGGGTACTAGGCAAGTTAACTATCCATGATGGACTCTCTCGAAAGCCATCATTATTTATTTCTACGCGTTGGAGTTGTGCATGTGTAGATGGGCCTGGGAGTTTAGCTAGTAGGGCAGTGGCCTGGGTCCAAAGTGTTATTTGTTCCTTTAGTGTTTCTTTCAAAGAAAAACCGTAGGAATTTTAATATCCACTTGGCCGTCCTTTTTAAATTCTTATTCATGAAGAACAAGACTAAGTGATAGTAGCATAATAGCATTGTAACTTTAATTTTTCTTGTGGTTTGACTTAATCTGACCGTGCTTCTTTGCATTCCTATGAACCAAACACCTAGATTGACAGAAATCATGTATTTGCCAATGCTCTATTTTGCACATGCATTCCTATCCTATTCATGTGTATTTCCTATCCATGCGTTGTTAGAATCCTCCAATTCAAACGAGCCCTTACAGAATTACTTCTGATACAAATAGGTTTCAAAGAAAACCTTGTGTGGTTTTTTCCGGTCCTGCGGCGCCGTCGTCCACCCCAGCTCAGCTGCTCCAATGATGGAAGGGTCCAGCACAGCAGGGATCCGCCCTCCAGACTGTCTTTCGCCACCTCAGATCTTCTTCCATGCCGCCGGCAGCCACCACAACTGCATTACCATCATCAACTGAGCAGATGACCTTGAGGACTACACGGGTCCGTGCTACCTCTTGAGCATGCGTTGGTTTTTCCCTTGAAGAGGAAAGGGTGATGCAGCAAAGTAGCGTAAGTATTTCCCTCAATTTTGAGAACCAAGGTATCAATCCAGTAGGAGACAATGCAACAAGCCACCGAATACCTGCACAAACAAACACCAACATGCAACCAACGCGACAAAGGGGTTGTCAATCCCTTCACGGTTATTCGCAAAGTGAGAGCTAATAGTGATGGATAAATGGTAAAGTAATATTTTTGGTATTTTTGGTTTATGGAACGGAAAGTAAAGATTGCAAAATAAAGTAAATAGGAAACTATAATTATAGATCGGAAACTTATATGATGGAAAATAGACCCGGGGGCCATAGGTCTCACTAGAGGCTTCTCTCAAGATAGAAATTATTACGGTGGGTGAACAAATTACTGTCGAGCAATTGATAGAAAAGCTCAAAGTTATGACGATATCTACGGCAATGATCATGAATATAGGCATCACGTGCGTGTCAAGTAGACCGAAACGATTCTGCATCTACTACTATTACTCCACACATCGACCAACACCTGCTTGCATCTAAAGTATTAAGTTCATAAGAACAGAGTAACGCATTAAGCAAGATGACATGATGTAGCGGGATTAACTCAAGCAATAAGATGAAAACCCCATATTTTTATCCTCGATGGCAACAATACAATACGTGCCTTGCTGCCCCTACTGTCACTGGGAAAGGACACCGCAAGATTGAACCCAAAGCTAAGCACTTCTCCCATTGCAATAAAAACCAATCTAGTTGGCCAAACCAAATCGATAGTTTGAAGAGACTTGCAAAGATATCAAATCATGCATATAAGAATTCAAAGGAGATTCAAATAATATTCATAGATAAGCTGATCATAAATCCATAATTCAGCGGATCTCGGCAAACACACCGCAAAAGAGCATTACATCAAATAGATCTCCAAGAACATCGAGGAGAACTTTGTATTAAGAATCAAAGAGAGAGAAGAAGCCATCTAGCTACTAGCTATGGGCCCGTAGGTCTGAAGTAAACTACTCACGGTGTTGATGTAGAAGCCCTCCGTGATCGAATCCCCCTCCGGCAGGATGCCGGAAAAGGCCCCAAGATGGGATCTCGCAGGTACAGAAGGTTGCAGCGGTGGAAAAGTGGTTTTGTGGCTCCCCCGGATGTTTTTGGGGTATAAGAGTATATATAGGAGGAAGATCAAGGTCAGGGGGTCTACGAGGGGCCCACAAGGTTGGGGGCGCGCCCTCCACCCTTGTGGCCACCTCGTGGATCTTCTGACTTGCACTCCAAGTCTCCTGGGTGTCTTCTGGTCCAAGAAAAATCATAGCGAAAGTTTTATTCCGTTTGGACTCCGTTTGGTATTCCTTTTCTGCGAAACTCTAAAACAAGGAAAAACAAAAACTGGCACTGGGCTCTAGGTTAATAGGTTAGTCCCAAAAATCATATAAAATAGCATATTAATGCATATAGAATATCCAAAACAGATAATATAATATCATGGAACAATCAAAAATTATAGATACGTTGGAGATGTATCAAGCATCCCCAAGCTTAATTCCTGCTCGTCCTCGAGTACGTAAATGATAAAAACAGATTTTTTTTATGTGGAATGCTACCTAACATATTTATCCATGTAATTCTCTTTATTGTGGCACGAATGTTCAGATCTGTAAGATTCAAACCAAAAGTTTATATTGACATAAAAACAATAATACTTCAAGCATACTAACAAAATAATTATGTCTTCTCAAAATAACATGGCCAAAGAAAGCTTATCCCTACAAAATCATATAGTCTGGCTATGCTCCATCTTCATCACACAAAATATTCAAATCATGCACAACCCCGATGACAAGCCAAGCAATTGTTTCATACTTTTGACGTTCTCAAACCTTTTCAACTTTCACGCAATACATGAGCGTGAGCCATGGACATAACACTATAGGTGGAATAGACGGTGGTTGTGGAGAAGACAAAAAGAAGGAGATAGTCTCACATCAACTAGGCGTATCAACGGGCTATGGAGATGACCATTAATAGATATCAATGTGAGTGAGTAGGGATTGCCATGCAACGGATGCACTAGAGCTATAAGTTTATGAAAGCTCAAAAAGAAAACTAAGTGGGTGTGCATCCAACTTGCTTGCTCATGAAGACCTAGGGCATTTGAGGAAGCCCATCGTTGGAATATACAAGCCAAGTTCTATAATGAAAAATTCCCACTAGCATATGAAAGTGATATCATAGGAAACTCTCTATCATGAAGATCATGGTGCTACTTTGAAGCACAAGTGTGGCAGAAAGGATAGTAACATTGTCCCTTCTCTCTTTTTCTCTCTCTTTTTTTGGGGCCTTCTCCTTTTTTATTTGGCCTTTCTCTTTTTTTTCCTCACATGGGACAATGCTCTAATAATGAAAATCATCACACTTCTATTTCATTACAACTCAAGAACTACAGCTAGATACTAGAAAAAAAATATGACTCTATGTGAATGCCTCTGGCGGTGTACCGGGATGTGCAATGAATCAAGAGCGACATGTATAAAAAATATGATGAATGGTGGCTTTGCCACAAATACGATGTCAACTACATGATCATGCAAAGCAATATGACAATGATGATGTGTGTCATAATAAATGGAACGGTGGAAAGTTGCATGGCAATATATCTCGGAATGGCTATGGAAATGCCATGATAGGTAGGTATGGTGGCTGTTTTGAGGAAGGATATGTGGTGGGTTAATGGTACCAGCGAAAGTTGTGCGGTACTAGAGAGGCTAGCAATGGCGGAAAGGTGAGAGTGTGTATAATCCATGTACTCAACATTAGTCATAAAGAACTCACATACTTACTGCAAAAATCAATTCGTCATCGAAATAAAGTACTACGTGCATGCTCCTAGGGGATAGATTGGTAGGAAAAGACCATCGCTCGTCCCCGACCGCCACTCATAAGGAAGACAATCAAAAAACATCTCATGCTCCAACTTCGTTACATAACGGTTCACCATACGTGCATGCTACGGGACTCACAAACCTTAACACAAGTATTTCTCAAATTCACAACTACTTACTAGCATGACTCTAATACCACCATCTTCACATCTCAAAACAATCATAAGGAATCAAACTTCTCATAGTATTCAATGCACTTAATATGAATGTTTTTATTATATCCCTCTTGGATGCCTATCATATTAGGACTAATTTTATAACCAAAGAAAATTACCATGTTGTTCTAAAGACTCTCAAAATAATATAAGTGAAGTACGAGAGTTCATCAATTTCTATAAAATAAAACCACCTCCGTGCTCTAAAAAGATATAAGTGAAGCACTAGAGCAAAATTGCCTAGCTCAAAAGATATAAGTGAAGCACATAGAGCATTCTAATAAATCACGACTCATGTGTGTCTCTCTTAAAAGGTGTTTACAGCAAGGATGATTGTGGAAAACTAAAAAGAAAAGACTCAAATCATACAAGACGCTCCAAGCAAAACAATACCATGTGGTGAATAGAAATATAGCCTCAAGTAAAGTTACCGATAGACGAAGATGAAAGAGAGGATGCCTTCCCGGGGCATCCCCAATCTTAGGGTTTTTGGCATCCTTCAATATTACCTTGGGGTGCCTTGGGAGTCCCCAAGCTTAGGCTCTTGCCACTCCTTATTTCATAGTCCATCAAATCCTTACCCAAAACTTGAAAACTTCACAACACAAAACTCCAACAGAAAATCTCGTAAGCTCCATTAGTATAAGAAAATAAATCACCACTTTTGGTACTGTTGTGAACTCATTCTTTATTTATATTGTTGTAATATCTACTGTATTCCAACTTTTCCATGGTTCATACCCCCCGATACTAGCCATAGATGCATCAAAATAATCAAACAACACGCGAAAAACAGAATCTGTCAAAAACAGAACAGTCTGTAGCAATCTGGATATTTAGAGTACTTCTGTAACTCCAAAAATCCTGAGAAAATAGGAAGTCCTGGATAATTGGTTTATTAATCTTCTACAAAAATAATCAACTAAAAAGCACTCTCCAGGTAAAACTAAGAATTGTTTTCGTGAGCGCAAAAGTTTCTGTTTTTCAGCAAGATCAAATCAACTATCACCGTAAGCTATCCCAAAGGTCTTACTTGGCACAAACACTAATTAAAACACAAAACCACATCTAACCAGAGGCTAGATGAAAAATTTATTGCAAAACAGCAAGGAAAAATATTGGGTTGTCTCCCAATAAGTGCTTTTCTTTAAAGCCTTTCAGCTAGGCATTGATAATTCCGATGATGCTCCCATGAAAGACAAGAATTGAAGCACAAAAAGAGCATCATATAGCATGTGAAAAACACATCTAAGTCTAACATACTTCCTATGCATAGGCATCTTATAGGCAAACAAATTATCAAGGCAAGCAAAAACTAGCATATGCAAGGAAGAAGAAAGAAACAATAGCAATCTCAACATAACTAGAGGTAATTTAGTAACATGAAAAATTCTAGAACCATATTTTCCTCTCTCATAATAATTACATGTGGGATCATGTTCAAATTCAACAATATAACTATCACATAAAATTGTCTCTTTATGAACCACATGCATGCAAAGTTGACACTCTTCCAAAATAGTGGGATTATCGTAAAATAAAGTCATGACCTCTCAGAACCCACTTTTATCAAAAACTTCATAAGATTGAACATTATCCAAATATGTGGGATCTAAAGTTGACACTCTTCCAAACCCACTTTTAGTATTATTACAAACATTATTATCAATCTCATATTCATCATGGGGCTTAAATAAATTTTCAAGATTATAAGAAGAATCGCCCCAATCATGATCATTGCAACAAGTAGTGGACATACCAAAACTAGCATCCCCAAGCTTAGGGTTTTGCATATCACTAGCACAATTGACATTAATATAATTTATAATAGCATCATTGCAATCATGCTTTTTATTCAAGGAACTATCGTGAATCACTTTATAATTTTCTTCTTTCAACACTTCATCACAATTTTCAGATTCATGAATTTCAAGCAAAACCTCATAAAGATAATCTAGTGCACTCAACTCACTAGAAATTGTTTCATCATAATTGGATCTCTTAAAAAGATTAGCAAGTGGGTGAGGATCCATAAACTTTTAGCAAGCAAAGATGCAAGCAAAAGCAAGGCACATGGTAACACAAGCAAACAAAAGATCAAACGGAAAGAAGGTGAAGAAAAGGCAAAACTTTTCGAAAATCATTTTAGAAGTGGGGAGAGGAAAACAAGAGGCGAATGGCAAATAATGTAATGCAAGAGATGAGATTTTATGATGGGTACTTGGTATGTCTTGGCTTGGCGTAGATCTCCCCGGCAACGGCGCCAGAAATCCTTCGTGCTACCTCTTGAGCATGTGTTGGTTTTTCCCTTGAAGAGGAAAGGGTGATGTAGCAAAGTAGCGTAAGCATTTCCCCCAGTTTTGAGAACCAAGGTATCAATCTAGTAGGAGACAACGCAACATGCCACCGAATACCTACACAAACAAACACCAACTTGCAACCAACGCGATAAAGGGGTTGTCAATCCCTTCACGGTTATTCGCAAAGTGAGATCTGATAGAGATGGATAAACGGTAAAGTAATATTTTTGGTATTTTTGGTTTATGGAACGGAAAGTAAAGATTGCAAAAGAAAGTAAATAGGAAACTATAATTATAGATCGGAAACTTATATGATGGAAAATAGACCCGGGGGCCATAGCTAGGTTTCACTCGAGGCTTCTCTCAAGATAGAAATTATTACGGTGGGTGAACAAATTACTGCCGAGCAATTGATAGAAAAGCGCAAAGTTATGACGATATCTAAGGCAATGATCATGAATATAGGCATCACGTCCGTGTCAAGTAGACCGAAACGATTCTGCATCTACTACTATTACTCCACACATCGACCGACTCCTGCCTGCATCTAGAGTGTTAAGTTCATAAGAACAGAGTAACGCATTGAGCAAGATAACATGATGTAGCGGGATTAACTCAAGCAATGTGATGAAAACTCCATCTTTTTATCCTCGATGGCAACAATACAATACGTGCCTTGCTGCCCCTACTGTCACTGGGAAAGGATACCGCAAGATTGAACCCAAAGCTAAGCACTTCTCCCATTGCAAGAAAACCCAATCTAGTTGGCCAAACCAAATCTATAGTTCGAAGAGGCTTGCAAAGATATCAAATCATGCATATAAGAATTCAGAGGAGATTCAAATAATATTCATAGATAAGCTGATCATAAATCCACAATTCATCGGATCTCGGCAAACACACCGCAAAAGAGTATTACATCGAATAGATCTCCAAGAACATCGAGGAGAACTTTGTATTGAGAATCAAAGAGAGAGAAGAAGCCATCTAGCTACTAGCTATGGACCAGTAGGTCTGAAGTAAACTACCCACGCTTCATTGGAGAGGCAATGGTGTTGATGTAGAAGCCCTCTGTGATCGAATCCCCCTCCGGCAGGATGCCGGAAAAGGCCCCGAGATGGGATCTCACGGGTACAGAAGGTTGCAGCGGTGGAAAAGTGGTTTAGTGGCTCCCCCGGATGTTTTTGGGGTATAAGAGTATATATAGGAGGAAGATCTAGGTCAGGGGGTCTACAAGGGGCCCATAAGGTTGGGGGCGCGCCCTACCCCTGGGCGCGCCCTCCACCCTTGTGGCCGCCTCGTGGCTCTTCTCACTTGCACTCCAAGTCTCCTGGGTGTCTTCTGGTCCAAGAAAAATCATCATGAAAGTTTGGTTCCATTTGGACTCCGTTTGGTATTCCTTTTCTGCGAAACTCTAAAACAAGGAAAAAACAGAAACTGGCACTGGGCTCTAGGTTAATAGCTTAGTCCCAAAAATCATATAAAATAGCATATTACTGCATATAAAACATCCAAAACAGATAATATAATAGCATGGAACAATAAAAAATTATAGATACGTTGGAGACGTATCAGTCCGCAAGAGAGGTCGCACCCTTTCGTGTCTGCTTACGTTATGCATCGCTTAATATTACGTGCTACTTTATCGTCCTCTTCACCTGTTAGACTCCGAGTCAGCTCCAAACTAATGCTCAAACTTAAGTTTTTAAATGGTTGTGGGGTAGATATCGGTGCAACAACGAATATTATCTGTTTACTACCTGGTTAATCTCGGGTGTCTACTATGACTTTCATGTTGGGTGGGAAACAAACAGTAAAGGAGCCATTATCTATATTTTTTTACGGCAACTATTATCTGCCTACTATCTGGGCCTATCCACAGGTTGCTGCCATCACTCTAGATTTCCGCATGCACTCCTGACATAATCTCACTATGTTTTATTCCTATGCATGTCAGTTACTGTACACAATGGTACTGAACATGTAGAGCAAAAGATACGAGCCTTGCGTGGCAATAAAATTTCATGCAGACGTCGCTCCATGGTGGGCGCAAAGGCAGCCCCCCTCCTCCCATTCCAGATTGTAATCAAGAGGAAGATAACTGTTCAGAGGGGGATTCAGAGGGAGCAGACCACTCCTATTTACCCCCTGAAGTCTTTGCTCTAACTTGCCATGCTGATGTTGGTCATATCATGCATATGGCGCCTTGCATTGCTTACTTTATACATTAAAAATGTCATCTGCTTAGTTTAGACATGCTTTGTGTGAATGCCATTTGTTTATTTTCTAGATCATATATGTGAATTATGCAATACCATCTTGTTTAGCCCGACATCATATATGTGAATTTTGCAATGCCACCCTGCTTAGCTAGTCATCTTATATGTGAATTATATCATGCCATCCTTTTTTCATTACGTAGTACATTTGTCAACAATGTAAGTATATTCAACTACTCTTCATGTGCATCAGCCATTTGACACGGTGATGGAAAAGTCTGCAGTGAAAATAAGGTCCTCACAGCAGACAATGCTATCTCATGAAGCGCATATCTTGTTGGTTACGGATAGCTCCTCAGAGGAGGATTCAGAGACAGATGACCAGTCCTATCCCCCCCGAGGTGTATGCTCTTAACTTGGCATGGTTATCTTGCTCATATCGTGCATATGGTGTCTTACGTTGCTATGTCATTTGCTTAGTTTAGACATGCTTTGTGTGAATGCCACCTGTTTAGTGTCTAATTACCATATATGTGAATTATGCAATGCCATCTTGTTGCAAGGCATTATATATGTAAATTATGCAATGATATCTTGTTGCAAGGCATTATGTATGTGAATTATGCAATGCCATGTTGTTTAGCCAAGCATCATATATGTGAATTATACCGTGCCATCCTTTTTTGTATCACGTATTCCATTTGTCGACAATGTTCTTATATTCAACTACTCTTCCTGTGCATCAGCCATTTGAATTGGTGATGGAAAAATCTGGAGTGAAAACAAGGTCTTCAGAGCAGACAATGCTACCTGCTGAAGCAGATATCTTGCGGGTTACAGATAGCTCCTCAGAGGAGGATTCTGAGACAGATGACCAGTCCTATTTCCCCCGTGAGGTGTATGCTCAAACTTGGCAGGGTTATATTACTCATATCATGCGTATGTTATCTTGCATTGCTTAGTTTTTACATCATATACAAAATATTGAATGCCATCTGCTTAGTTTATACATCATATATGCGATTGCCATCTGCTTACTTGCTTAGTACATAAATCATATACAGTATTTAAATTATATCATGCCATCATGTTTACATAGACATCATGTATCTGAATTACGCCATGCCAGCCCATTTAATAAAGACATCATATTAGTTATATCATCTCATCCTGTTTACATAGTCATCATATTTTGAATTTTTTTCATTCTATCCGTGAATTATATCATGCCATCTAGTTTCCATAGACGGCATGTATGTGAATTATAGCTGCCAACCACTTTAATAGACACATCATATAGTTATATCATGTCATCTTGTTTACATAGTCATCATATTTTGAATTATGTCATTCTATCCTGTTTAGTTAGCCATCATATATGTGAAATTGTGTAATGTTATCCTGTTTAGTTAGCCATCATATATTTGAAATTGTGTCATGATATGTTGTTTGATTAGACAACATAAATGTGAATTATTTCATGCCCTCTTTTATTCCCCACTATCCATTGCACCTGTCTATCATACAATGTCTGTACATTCAATTACTTTTCTTGTTTATCAGCCATTTGAATTGGAGGGGGTGATGGCAGTATCTAAGGGAGTAAAAACACGGTCTTCAGAAAATATAGTGCTACTTGTCGATGCAGATAGAACTACGGCTGTACTTGCCTAAGAACCAGCCCCACCACACATAACCCACACTCTTGCAGATTGTACCCCTACCAAGTTCGATAGACAACCAGCTACACCTCTTCTAACCCCAACCCCAGCAGATAGTAACCCAGTTCCAGTTGACACAGCACCGTCTCCACCACAGAGCACCCAAACACGAGCAGTTAGTATGGCAACTGCAGTGCCCAAAGCACAAGGACCACCACCCTAAACCCCAACTCAATGCTTACAGCACCGTCTCCACCACAGAGCACCCAAACACGAGCAGTTAGTAAGGCAACTGCAGTGCCCAAAGCACGAGGACCACCACTCTGAACCCTAACTCAACGCTTAAAGCAGAAGAAGAATTGTTCTTAGGTCAGGTTCCGTATGTATGGTTCATACTCCTTTGCTCTTGCATTACTGCTTATACTACTAATTTAAAATTTGAAGTATGCAATTGAAACTCCAATGGTGCAACAGGTATGTTTTAAACCTGTTTCTTTAACTGGTTTGCTATTGTAACTTGCTCTATGTTGATTTCAGTTTCAATTGAATAAACAGTTATGTTCTCATGTCATGATGTGTGGTTTCCCGCACTTATATTATGTCTATGTTGCTTTGTCTTAAATAGATATGATTTGAACTGTCTCTATCCTGATTTGACAACATACACTAGAATGATATAGACCATACAGTGACCATAGTACATAGATATATGTTTGTTTCATGTTGTCATCCTATCCACCTTACTGCTGAACTGGTTTGCCAAAATGAGTTTCATATACAACATGGTAAACCTGTGATGTGTCTACTTGTTTCTTCTCTTTTAGAATGCCGATAAAATATTGGAGAAGAGTACCCCGTTATGCAGTGGTAAAGGAAGTAATGCAGATAAGGTTCAAGATAGTGAGACATCCCTGTTGGTCTCCAAAAAAGCTGATAAAAACTATCTTGAACACAGTGAGACAACCCCAAAGTCATGTCTTGATGTAGTGTTCGAGTTACTGGCCACTACTGCTAGCACAAGCTCTTCAAGCTCTCTACTTGAATCAGTTCGGCTTCTTGAGTCTCAACTTCAAGTTGAAAGACATCGATCAGATGTGCTACGACAAGAAGCCGAAGGACCGAGGAAGTCCCTGCAGAATTCAGATGCATACTTTCTGGTGCAACAACAAGCGCTAGAGGATTTAAGCACCAAACAAGAGAAAGTTAATAAGCTTGCTAAGCATCTTGCCAGCAGGTTGGGTACACAGGTATTGTTTCTCGAGCTCTTCTGAAGTGGTTTCAGTTCTGGACTTGTTTTGTTGTGGCGTTTATTTGCATTGGTCGCCAACTTTGACAACCAGTGTATGTGATATGCTGCTTTGTTCCCTATATTTGCACTGGTGGCGAACTTTGATGCCTAGTGGATGTAATATGTGTAATAGCCATGATAGCCTAGCATAAGTTGCTTGCTTATTTATTTCCTTGTTGTCTTGTTTATTTGTAGTCAGTGTTGTTCTTTTTCCGCGGTTTGCTAGTGGCCGCAATAACCTATTTTTTTAAACTAGGCCATAATAACCATTGGCTACATCTCTACTATAGTGACCATGGGCCTTCTATGGGCCGTAGAAACAATGGGCCTTCTACGAGCCGAAGAAACAATGGGCCTTCTACGGGCCATAGAATCAACGGGCCTTCTACGGGTTGTATGATCGATTGGGCAAACATCGGCCAATAATGGACCACATTATGGGCCGTAAATGGGCTAGAGTTGGAATCGTCCGTTCATGGGCCGACCATAATGGTCCGTCATTAATCGGTCGTATCTGATGACGCTAAGAAAATGGCCCAACAGATTAACGGGCCACAAACGGGCCGACTCTAACCACGGGCTGAATTTGGCCCACAACCGGAACAGGCCAGTAACAGACCGTAAGTAATCGAATGCTGCAAATCAGCCCAAGAATAAATGGGCCATGAGAAGCCGAAAGGTAACATGGGCTGGAAACGGCCCAATGGAATAATGGGTCGTTAATGGGTATAAAGCGATACACTGTTCATTATGGGCCAGTTTCACCATGGGCCGTTAATGGGCCAAGAGTTACAAAGGGCCTCATATGGGCCGAAAGACGTCATGGGCCATACATGGGCCGGAAGTTACAACGGGCTGGAATCATATTGGACGGCCCAGATGACGCTATTGGGCCAGATTTGGATAGGCCATAACGAGTCATGAGTTAGCGGGCTGTAACTGGGCTATATGCGAACATGTCGTTAACAGGCTTTCCATGGGTCGGCCCGCCACCTTTTGACCAAGTCAAACGGGCTGGCCTTTTGACCTGAATGGGCCACTGTTGGGCTGATCCACGTGTCAATGTATCGTAGGTGCATCCCGTCCACTCGCTGGATGACATCTGTCCCAACAAGGAGTTAACACGTGTTTCTTTCGGCCAATGAGAATTTTACACATGGAAAATCGCCATTGGTCGTTGCTATTAACGGGTTATCGGATCCAAAACCGGACCAGATAGCTTAACGGCGATCCGTTATGGTGGATGCCACATGTCGGTTACCCTTGACGAAAACACTTCCATGACGCGCCATTTATCGTCATGGAAGTGAACACTTCCGTGATGATAATTTTGGTATTTTCATGGAACACTTCTACGACAACACATGTATGACTATCTTGATTCAGTCATAAAATCGTCATGCATGTACATGCATGACAGAAAACGTGACCTACTGTGACAAACACGTATCATCACGAAAGTGTATTTTTTGTAGTGATGGTGATAAAAGTGTAATGTGGGTGGTAGAAATATATTTTTATAATCTGAATAAATAGAAACAGCAAGGTAGCAAGTGATAAAAGTGAGCACAAATGGTATTGCAATGCTTGAAAACAAGGCCTAGGGTCCGTACTTTCGCTAATGCAATCTCTCAACAATGCTAATCTAATTGGATCATATAACCATCCCTCAACGAGTGATGAAGAATCACTCCAAAGTTCTTATCTAGCAGAGAACATAAGAAGAAATTGTTTGTAGGGTACGAAACCACCTCAAAGTTATTCTTTCCGATTGATTTATCCAAGAGTTCATACTAAAATAACACCAAAGCAAATTCAGATTCATAATACTCAATCTAACACAAAGAACCTCAAAGAGTGCCCCAAGATTTCTACCGGAGAAACAAAGACGAGAATATGCATCAACCCCTATGCATAGATTGCCCCAATGTCACCTCGGGAATCCGCGAGTTGAGTGCCAAAACATATACCAAGTGAATCAATATAATACCCCATTGTCACCATAGGTATTCATATGCAAGACATATATCAAGTGTTGTCAAATCCATAAAAGTATTCAATCTGATAAAACGAAATCTCAAAGGGAAAACTCAATTCATCACAACAAGATAGAGAGGGAGAAACACCATATGATCCAACTATATTAACAAAGCCTGCGATACATCAAGATCATGCCATCTCAAGAACACGAGAGAGAGAGAGAGAGAGAGAGAGAGAGATTAAACACATAGCTACTGGTACAAACCCTCAGCCCCGAGGGTGGACTACTCTCTCCTCATCATGGCGGCCGCCGGGATGATGAAGAGGGCCTCTGGTGATGATTCCCCCTCCGGTAGGGTGCCGAAATAAGGTCCAGATTGGTTTTCGTGGATACAGAGGCTTGCGGCGGCGGAACTTTCGATCTAGGGTTATCTTCAGGGGTTTTGGAATATTTGGCAATTTATAGCGCGCAGAGGTGGTGCGAGAGGCCACCAGGTGGGCACAACCCACCAGGGCACGCCTGGGCCCCCAGGGGCACCCAGGTGGGTTGTGCCCCCCTCGGGGCATCCCTCTGGTACTTCTTTGACCCATCCTGGGTCTTCTGGTCCATAAAAATTCTCCAAAAAGTTTCACTGCGTTTGGACTCCGTTTGATATTGATTTCTTGCGAAGTAAAAAAGAAGCAAAAACCAGCAACTGGCACTAGTCACTATGTCAATAGGTTGGTCCCAAAAATGATATAAAGTTGCTATAAAATGATTGTAAAACATCCAAGAATGATAATATAACAGCATGGAACAATCAAAAATTATAGATACGTTGGAGACGTACCAGCAATACATGAGCATGAGCCATGGATATAGCACTATAGGTGGAATAGAAGGTGGTAGTAGACAAAAAGGAGAAAGAAATTCTCACATCAACTAGGAAAATTAATAGGCTATGGAGATGCCTATAAATTGATATCAATGTGAGTGAGTAGGGGTTTCCATGCAACGGATGCACTAGAGCTATAAGTGTATGAAAGCTCAAAAGAAAATTAAGTGGGTGTGCAACCAACTCGCTTGCTCACGAAGACCTAGGGCATTTTGAGAAAGCCCATCATTGGAATATACACGCCAAGTTCTATAATGAAAAATTCCCACTAGTATATGAAAGTGATAAAATAGGAGCCTCTCTATCATGAAGAACATGGTGCTACTTTGAAGCACAAGTGTGGAAAAGGATAGTAACATTGTCCCTTCTCTCTTTTTCTCTCATTTTCATTTTATTTTTTTATTTTTTTCGTTTCGGGCTCTTTGGCCTCTTTTTTTAAAAAAATTATTGGGCTCTTTGGCCTCTTTTTATTTATTTAAGTCCGTAGTCTCATCCCGACTTGTGAGGGAATCACAGTCTCCATCATCCTTTCCTCACATGGGACAATGCTCTAATAATGATGATCATCACACTTTTATTTACTCACAACTCAAGAATTACAACTCAATACTAGAACAAAGATATGACTCTATATGAATGCCTCCGGCGGTGTACCGGGATGTGCAATGATCTAGTGTGACATGTATAAAAAAAATATGAACGGTGGCCAAGCCACAAATACTATGTCAACTATATGATCACGCAAAGCAATATGACAATGATGGTATATTTCATAATAAAAGGAACGGTGGAAGTTGCATGGCAATATATCTCGGAATGGCTATGGAAATGCCATAATAGGTAGGTATGGTGGCTGTTTTGAGGAAGGGTATATGGTGGATTTAATGCATCGGCGAAAGTTGCGCGGTACTAGAGAGGCTAGCAATGGTTGAAGGGTGAGAGTGCGTATAATACATGGACTCAACATTAGTTATAAAGAACCCACATACTTATTGCAAAAATTGATTAGCCATCGAAGCAAAGTACTAATACGCATGCTCCTAGGGGAGAGGTTGGTAGGAGTTAACCATCGCGCGCTCTCGACCTCCACACAAAGGAAGACAATCAAGGATAAATTGTGCTCTAACTTCATCACATAACGAGAGACCATACGTGCATGCTACGGGAATCACAACCCTTAACGCAAATATTCTTACTAAACCACAATTACTCACTAGCATGACTCTAATATCACCATCTTTATATCTCAAAACAAATGTGAGGAATAAAACTTCTCATATATTCAATGATCTTCATGAAAGTTTTTATTATATACCTCTTGAATACCCATCATATTAGGACTAAATTCATAACCCAAGCAAATTGCCATACTATTTTTAAGACTCCCAAAATAATATAAGTGAAGCATGAGAGTAATGATAAACTACTCCAAAAAGATAGTGAAGATCAATGAGTAGTCAAATAATTAAGTAGCTATGTGAAGATTCTCTCTCTCTCATAAAAAATAGATCTTAAGTATATTATTCAAGCATCAAGCAAAACAAAATAAAATGACATTCCAAGAATAGCACATATCATGTGAAGAAGCAAAAACTTAGGCGCAACCAAAACTGACCAATCATTGTTGAAGAAGAAAGGTGGGATGCCAACCAGGGGATCCCCAAGCTTAGATGCTTGAGACTTCTTAAAATATTAACTAGGGATGCCTTGGGCATCCCCAAGCTTGAGCTCTTGTGTCTCCTTAAGTCCTCTCACATCACGGTTTCCCTAATTCTTAAAAACTTCATCCACATAAAACTCAACAAGAACTCGTGAGATAAGTTAGTATAAATCCATGCAAAACCTTATCATTCTCTACTGCAGAAAATCACTAAAATTATAATTTGATATTGCATACTAAATGCCTCTGGATATTTAATATTCTCATCCTCAAATAGAATCATTAAACAAGCAAACATATGCAAACAATGCAATCATAACAGCAATTTGTCTAAACAGAACAGTCTGTAAAGGATTAAGGAAGATCCATACTTATCTAAATCAAAAAAATTCTGAAGATTTACCACACTGTAGAGAATTTATGGTTGCATATTGTGTCAAAATTTCAATCTTTTATCACATTCTGACTTTTCTAGGGAATTTTCGCAATAGCGATAAACTTTCTATTTTGAAACAACAACTCATATACTTGCAAATTGTGCATGGTGAAGGCTATCCTTGTCACTTTTATTGAAATAAAAGATTCAAAACCTTATTCTAAATAAAGGCAAGCAAATCTAAACAAAAGAAAAGGATGCTCCAAACAAAACACATATCATCTGACGAATAAAAATATAGCTCCAAGTAAGGTTACAGATAATGTTGAAGACGAAAGAGGGGATGCCTTCTGGGGCATCCCCAAGCTTAGTTGCTTGTGTATTCCTTGGATACTACCTTGGGGTGCCTTGGGAATCCCCAAGCTTAGGGTCTTGCCACTCCTTATTCTCCTCATATCGATATCTCACCCAAAACTTGAAAACTTCAATAACACAAAACTTAACGGAACTTCGTGAGATATAGGTTAGTATGATAAAGACAAATCATCCACTTTGGTACCGTTAAAGACAAGATTCATAATTTTTCTCACACAATGCCTACTATACCTTATTATTTCCACAATGTATATTGAGCAATATAAGCCATAGAAACTAAGAAACAAGCAAACTATGCATTGAAAATAGAATCTGTCAAAAACAGAACAGTCTGTAGTAATCTGAACAAAGACCATACTTCTCCAAAAACTCTGAAAAATTGGAAAACGTCGAGAATTTTTATATAAATCATCTGTAAATAATTCAGATCAAAATCATGTTCCAGTGAATTTTGAAAATTCCTGCACTGAGTGCAAAAGTTTCTGTTTTTGCACAGAATCAAGTCAACTATCATCCACACTATCCCAAAGGCTTTAGTTGGCACTTTATTGAAACAAAAGCTATAAAACATGATTAATACAGTATCTTAATCATGTGAACACATAAAAACAGTAAGTATAAGTGTTGGGTTGTCTCCCAACAAGCACTTTTCTTTAATGCCTTTTTAGCTAGGCATGATGATTTCAATGATGCTCACATAAAAGATAAGAATTGAAACATAATGGGAGCATCATGAAACATATGACTAGCCCATTTAAGTATAAACCACTTCCTATGCATATGGTTTTTGTGAGCAAACAATTTATGGGAACAAGAATCAATTAGCATAGGAAGGCAAAACAAGCATAACTTCAAAACTTTCAACACATAGAGAGGAAACTTGATATTATTGAGATATGTCAAAGCATATCTTCCTCTCTCAAAATAATTTTCAGTGGCATCATGAATGAATTCAACAATATAACTGTCACATAAAGCATTCTTTTCATGATCCACAAGCATAGAATTTTTATTACTCCCCACATAAGCAAATTTCTTCACATTCATAATAGTGGGAGCAAACTCAACAAAATAGCTATCATGAGATACTTGATTTACATAATTAAAATGATGATGACAAGATTCATGGATATCATTACTCTTTATAGCATACATGTTGGGGAGCGTTGCATGGAAAACAAAAAAATTCCTACGCACGCGCAAGATCTATCCATGGAGATGCATAGCAACGAGAGGGGAGAGTGTGTTTACGTACCCTTGTAGACTGTAATAGAAGCGTTTAGTAACACGGTTGATGTAGTCGAACTTCTTCGCGATCCAACTGATTGAGTACCGAACGTACGGCATCTCCGCGTTCAGCACACGTTCAGCTCGGTGACTTCCACGCCTTCTTGATCCAGCAAGACGGCAAGGTAGTGGATGAGTTCCGGTAGCACGATGGCGTGGTGACGGTGATGGTGATGCTATCTCCGCAGGGCTTCGCCTAAGCACTACGAAAATATGACCGAGGGTGTGAACAGTGGAGGCGCGCCGCACATGGTTAAGAGATTGTCGTGGTGATGTGTGGCGCCCCCTCCCACATATATATAGGTGGGGGAGAGGGGAGCAGCCAGGAGGCGCCCCAAGTAGGTATGAATCCTACTTGGGCTCCTGCCCTGGCCGCGCCCCCTTCCTTATTTGCCAGAGGGGAAAGAAAATGGGGGAGAGGGAAGGAAGGAGGGGGACGAATCCCCCTCCTTCGTTTCCCACATGGTACGGCTGCCTTAGGGGGGCACGCTGATACGTCTCAACGTATCTATAATTTTTTATTGTTACATGTTGTTATATTATCATTCTTGGATGTTTTAAAATCATTTTATAGAAACTTTGTATCATTTTTTGGGACTAACCTATTGACACAGTGCCCAGTGCGAGTTGCTGTTTTTTTGCTTGTTTTTTACTTCGCAGGAAATTAATACCAAACGGAGTCCAAACGCAGCAAAACTTTTTGGTGATTTTTTCTGGACCAGAAGACACACGATGGGCCAAGAAAGTACCTGAGGGGGCTCCAAGGGGAGCACAACCCACCAGGGTGCGCCTGGGGACCCAGGCGCGCCCAGGTGGGTTGTGCCCACCTCGGTGGCCTCCCGCACCGCCTCTTTGCTCTATAAATACCCCAATATTCCAGAAACCCTAGGGGAGTCGACGAAAATCAATTCTAGCCGCCGCAAGTTCCAGAAACCACATATCCAATCTAGACACCATCACGGAGGGGTTCATCATCCTCATTGGTGCCTCTCCGATGATGCGTGAGTAGTTCATTATAGACCTACGAGTCGGTAGTTAGTAGCTAGATGGTTTCCTCTCTCTCATTTGATTCTCAATACAATGGCTCTTGGAGATCTATTTGATGTAACTCTTTTTGCGGTGTGTTTGTTGGGATACGATGAACTTTGAGTTTATGATCAGATCTATGTTTTTATCCATGAAAGTTATTTGAGTCTTTTGATCTCTTACATGCACGATTACTTATAGCCTCGTATTTCTTCTTCAAATCTTTGGTTTAGTTAGGCCGACTAGATCGATTTTCTTGCCATGGGAAGAGGTGCTTTGTGATGGGTTCGATCTTACGGTGCTTGATCCCAGTGACAGAAGGGGAACTGACATGTATGTATCGTTGCCATTAAGGATCACAAGATGGGGTCTATTTCTACATAAATAGATCTTGCCTACATCATGTCATCGTTCTTATTGCATTACCCTGTTTTTCCATGAACTTAATACACTAGATGCATGCTGGATAGCGGTCGATGTGTGGAGTAATAGTAGTAGATGCAGGCAGGAGTTGATCTACTAATCTTGGATGTGATGCCTATATAATGATCATTGCCTGGATATCGTCATGATTATTTGAAGTTCTATCAATTGCCCAACAGTAATTTTTTCACCCACCGTATGCT
The DNA here is from genome assembly GCF_018294505.1 of Triticum aestivum. NCBI lineage: Eukaryota > Viridiplantae > Streptophyta > Magnoliopsida > Poales > Poaceae > Triticum > Triticum aestivum. Next base: position 81,480,507 of record NC_057802.1, on the reverse strand, counting down.
ATTTTTCTCGAGAGAAGCCACTAGTGAAATATATGGCCCCGGGTCTTTTCTTTATTATATTTGCCCTCGAGATCTATTTTTATTTGCTTTTATTTTCAGATCTATTAATCCAAAAACACAAAAATACCTTGCTGCAATTTTTATTTATCTATTTTATCTCGCGTTCCCGCAAGATCTATTTATCCAATCTACTACAATTTTACCTATCCTTTTACCCGTGAGGGATTGACAACCCCTCTCTTACGCCGGGTTGCAAGTATTTGTTCTTTGTGTGCAGGAGCTGTTTACGTGGTGTTGTGTGGTTCTCCTACTGGTTCGATAACCTTGGTCTCACCACTGAGGGAAATACCTACCGTAGCTGTGCTACATCATCCTTTCCTCTTTGGGGAAATACCGACGTAGTTCAAGCCGCATCAAAAGGAATTTCTGGCGCCGTTGCCGGGGAGACATCATCAACATCTACCAGGTTCCTAATCACAAATCTCATCTCCTTGAAATGTACACTATTCGCCATTTGCCTCTTGTTTTCCTCTCCCCCACTTCACAATATTTGCCGTTTTATTCGCCCTCTTTTTCGTTCGCCGTTTTCTCGTCAGATCTGTTTTTGAGTGCAATCTAGTTTGCGTAGTCATGATCCCTCAACAAAAATATTATGATGTTCCTTACCCCAATATTTTGCTTGAAATTGAGAAAAGCACTAAGGATTATATGACTACACAATTTGAGCACAATAAATATTTTACCGAAGAACTTAAGGAGCACTCTGTTGTGCTGGAAGCTATAACTAAACAACTTGATGATATTACTAGAGAAGTTTGCAATCTCCAATCTAAGTATGCTTTTGCTGAAAGTTTGCTAGGCAAAATATCCTATGCACAAACTACCCTAGTAAATCAAATGGCCGCTAAACCAATCTCGCTAGAAGATAAAAATGATGAAGATCTTAAAATGATTGGTGTTTCTTCTATTGATTCTTTGTTTAGCAAAATTAAGATTGATGATAAACGGACTGGAGAAGAGTCAACTTTAGCTATAAGGCGTCCCTATAATTTGGAGGGTGAAAATCTTGTTGAGAAAATTGATAAAAGTGGGTTTGGAGAGGTCAAAACTTTAACTAGTGATGTACCCAGTCTTTTGGATTAAAAAACTTTAATTATGATAATTGCTCTTTGATTGATTGCATTTCTTTGTTGCAATACATGATAAATTCACCCCATGCTTATGAGCAAAATGAAGCTTTTACTAAACATATTGTTGATGCTATGATGAAAGCTTTAGAAGAAAAGTTGGAATTAGAGGTTTCAATTCCTAGAAAATTACACGATGAATGGGAACCTACTATCAAATTCAAGATTAAAAATTATGAGTGTTTTTCTTTATGTGACTTGGGTGCTAGTGTTTCTACAATTCCAAAATATTTATGTGATGTGCTTGGTCTTACCGATATTGAAGAATGTTCTTTAAATTTGCACTTGGCGGATTCTACTATTAAAAAGCCTATGGGAAAGATTAATGATGTTCTTATTCTTGCAAATATGAATTATGTGCCCATAGATTTTATTGTTCTTGATATTGATTGCAATCCGTCTTGTCCAATTATTCTTGGTAGACCATTTTTACGTACTATTGATGTCGTGATTGATATGAAAGAAGGTAATAGTAAATTCTATTTCCACTAAGGAAGGGGATGGAACACTTCCCTAGAACTATAATTAAGCCACCATATGAATCAATCATGAGGGCATCTTATGGATCTAGAAACAAAGATGACAATACTTAGATCCTTCGCATTATGCCTAGCTAGGGGCATAAAACGATAGCGCTTGTTGGGAGGCAACCCAATGAATAAAATTTATTTTTGTCTTTTTCTTTCTGTTCTTGAGTGTTTGCACAATTATTATACTGTTATGATTGTGTTTTTTTTGTTTTAATTAGTGTTTGTACCAAGCAAGGCCTTTGGGATCATGTTGGGTGATAGTTGATTTGATCTTGTTGAAAAACAGAAACTTTTGCGCTCAGTAAAATAATTTTCATAAATCACAGAAACCTGCTTTTGCTCTGACTTTTTTTACACAAGATTTATATACAAATTGCCCACGCTATCCTAATTTTTTAGAATATTTGGAGTTACAGAAGTATACGAAGTAATCAGATTACTACAAACTGTTCTATTTTTGACAGATTCTGTTTTCTTTGCGTTGTGTGCTTACTTCAATGAATCTATGGTTTGTATTGGAGGGTATAAGCTATAGCAAAGTTGGAATACAGTAGATATAATGCAAAAATAAAATATTAATGGGTTTGCAACAGTACTTACAGTAGTGATTTGCTTTGTTATACTAACGGATCTCACGAAGGTTTTGTTGAGTTTTGTGCGATTGAAGTTTTCAAGTTTTGGGTGAGATCATGATGGATGAAGGAATAAGGAGTAAGAAGAGCCTAAGCTTGGGGATGCCCCATGGCATCCCAAGCTATTATCTAAAAGAGAAGCAAGCAACTAAGCTTGGGGATGCCCGAGTGGCATCCCCTCTTTCTTCTAACGACCATCGGTATTTTACTTGGAGCTATATTTTTATTCGTCACATATCATGAGTTTTGCTTGGAGCGTCTTGTATGATATGAGTCTTTGCTTCTTTTTCTTTTTATTATAAGTCATCTATCCTTGCTGGACACACCTATTTGAGAGGGCCAAAATTATGCTATGACTTGTTAGAATTGCTCTCTATGCTTCACTTAAATCTTTTTGAGCTATGGAATTGCTCTAGTGCTTCACTTATATCTTTTTTAGCACGGTGTGCTTTAGTATTTTTGAAGAAATCCTCTCATGCTTCACCTAGATTTATTTGAGAGTTAGTAAATTTTTTTATGAAATTCTCTATTGCTTCACTTAAATTATTTTGAGAGAAGAAAATTTTTATGCTCATGTTCTTCACTTAGATTTGTTTGAGCTATCAAAAGCAACATATGAAATTAGTCCCAAAGTGATAGATATTCAAGAGGGATATAATAAAAACTTTCATGAAGATCATTGGAAAAAATAAACTTGATTCCTTGTAATAGTTTTGTGATATGTTGATATAATATGTGAGTCATGTTGATGAGTAATTATGCTTTAGTAAGAATATTGGTGTTAAGGTTTGTGATTCCCTATGCAAGCACGAAAGTCAATAGTTATGCAGTGCATTATTCGGTGTTAGTTATGCTTAATGCTCGCTTATGAGATTTTTCGGTTCTTGGTTCGATGTTTCTCAATCTTTTGCTAGCCTTCATTTGCACTAAGTATGATCACTACTTGTGCATCCAAAATCCTTAAACCAGTTTCACCAGATGTGTCCACTATACCTACCTATATGCGGTATTCTTTTGCCGTTCTAAGCAAATTTGTATGTGCCATCTCTAATTTTCAAAATAAATTTCTCTTTGTGTGCTCGTACCGCTCATGAAACGGTAGGGGTGGCTGATATTTTTCCATGCTAGATGTGTTATTCTCAAGATGAGTGTTTATTCACTTGTCATTGCACGAGAGTATGGCAAAGGTATTAGGGATGCCCAGTCCCGAAATGAAAAATGAATTTACTTTATGTTGTCAAATAATAAATTCCTTGGAAAGTGTTGGTATGGACGACACCCATGGATTCGGTTAGCCGTGGAATGTGAAAGTATGGTAGAAAAAGGAATAAACTTTATTTTCTGTTTGGGAACCGCCTATGATATATCTAGCATGGAAAGTATTGGGAACTACTCGATCGTTTTCGTTGACAGGAAAATCATGCCACCCAAAATGTTTTTGTCTCTACTTTTTTCGCTTTGAGATCTGGCACCTCTACAAATCCCTACTTCCCTCTGCGAAGGGCCTTTCTTTTACTTTATGCAATTTTTATTTTTATTTGAGTCTCCATCTTCTCTTATAAAGCACCAACTAAGGGGCACTATGATCGTACTTGAGCATTGGGTGTAGCTAATATGCGAGTGTGTTTCATGAATGGATCAATGATTGAGCATAATGGGCTAGGTATAACTTGCTTTAGTGTTGATATTTTGAAATACATGGTTGCTTGTTGATATGCTTGAGTATTGAAATCTTCATGTGAAAACTAGACTATTGCTTTGAATCATATAAAAATCCAAATGTCCATGCTACAAAGTAAATATTACGTGATGAACATGTTAGGCAGCATTCCGCATCAAAAATTCTGTTTTTATCATTTACCTACTCGAGGATGAGCAGGAATTAAGCTTGGGATGTTGATACGTCTCCAACGTATCTATAATTTTTTATTGTTCCATGTTGTTATATTATCATTCTTGGATGTTTTACAATCATTTTTTAGCAACTTTATATCATTTTTTGGGACTAACCTATTGACATAGTGCCCAGTGCTAGCTGCTGTTTTTTTGCTTGCTTTTTACTTCGCAGGTGATTAATACTAAACGGAGTCCAAACGCAACGAAACTTTTTGGTGATTTTTTCTGGACAAGAAGACACGCGATGGGCGAAGAAAGTACCTAAGGGGAGCTCCGAGAGGAGCACAACCCACCAGGGCTGGGGGCCCAGGCGAGCCCAGGTGGGTTGTGCCCACCTCAGTGGCCTCTCGCACCGCCTCTTTGCTCTATAAATACCCCAATATTCCAGAAACCCTAGGGGAGTCGACAAAAATCAATTCCAGCCGTTGCAAGTTCCAGAAACAACAAATCCTATCTAGACACCATCACTGAGGGGTTCATCATCCTCATTGGTGCCTCTTCGATGATGCGTGAGTAGTTCATTGTAGACTTGCGGGTCCGTAGTTAGTAGCTAGGTGGCTTCCTCTCTCTCATTTGATTCTCAATACAATGGTCTCTTGGAGATCTATTTGATGTAACTCTTTTTGTGTTTGTTGGGATCCGATGAACTTTGAGTTTATGATCAGATCTATGTTTTTATCCATGAAAGTTACTTGAGTCTTTTGATCTCTTATATGCATGATTACTTATAGCCTTGTATTTCTTCTTCGAATCTTTGGTTTAGTTAGGCCGACTAGATCGATTTTTCTTGCCATGGGAAGAGGTGCTTTGTGATGGGTTCGACCTTACGGTGCTTTATCCCAGTGACAGAAGGGGAACCGACACGTATGTATCATTTCCATTAAGGATAACAAATGGGGTCTATTTCTACATAAATAGATCTTGTCTACATCATGTCATCGTTCTTATTGCATTACTCCATTTTTCCACGAACTTAATACACTAGATGCATGCTGGATAGTGGTCGATGTGTGGAGTAATAGTAGTCGATGCAGGCAGGAGTCGGTCTACTAATCTTGGATGTGATGCCTATATACTGATCATTGCCTGGATATTGTCATGATTATTTGAAGTTCTATCAATTGCCCAACAGTAATTTGTTCACCCACCATATGCTATTTTTCTCGAGAGAAGCCACTAGTGAAATATACAGCCCCCAGGTCTCTTCTTTATTATATTTGCCCTCGAGATCTATTTTTATTTGCTTTTATTTTCAGATCTATTAATCCAAAAACACAAAAATACCTTGCTGCAATTTTTATTTATTTATTTTATCTCGCGTTCCCGTGAGATCTATTTATCCAATCTACTACAATTTTACCTATCCTTTTACCCGTGAGGGATTGACAACCCCTCTCTTGCATCAGGTTGCAAGTATTTGTTCTTTGTGTGCAGGAGTTGTTTACGTTCTCCTACTGGTTCGATAACCTTGGTCTCATCATTGAGGGAAATACCTACCGTAGCTGTGTTGCATCATCCCTTCCTCTTTGGGGAAATACCGACGTAGTTCAAGCCGCATCACGCGCCAACCCCCTATGGGCTGGTGTGCTCCCCTCTAATGGCCCAATAGGCTCATCACCCTCCCGGGGGTGTCCGGAACCCCCTCCGGTATTCCGATGACTACCTGTACACTCTGAAACACTTCCGGTGTCCGAATACCATCATCCTATATATCAATCTTTACCTCCGGACCATTCTGGATCTCCTCATCATGTCCGTGATCTCATCCGAGACTCCGAACAACATGCAGTCACCAAATCATATAACTCATATAACACTATATCGCCAATGAACGTTAAGCGTGCGAACCCTACGGATTCGAGAACTATGTAGACATGACCGAGACACCTCTCCGGTCAATAACCAATAGCGGAACCTGGATGCCCATATTGGCTCCTACATATTCTACGAGGATCTTTATCGGTCGAACCTTATGATAACATACGTAACTCCCTTTGTCCATCGGTATGTTACTTGCCCGAGATTCGATCGTCGGTATCTTCATACCTAGTTCAATCTCGTTACCGGCAAGTATCTTTACTCATTCCGTAATACATCATCTTGCAACTAACTCCTTAGTCACTTTGCTTGCAAGGCTTCTTATGATGTGTATTACCGAGAGGGCCTAGAGATACCTCTCCGATACTCAGAGTGACAAATCCTAATCTCGATCTATGCCAACTCAACAAACACCTTCGAAGATACCTGTAGAGCATCTTTATGATCACCCAGTTGCGTTGTGACGTTTGATAGCACACAAGGTATTTCTCCGGTATCCGGAAGTTGCATAATCTCTTAGTCGAAGAAATATGCATTTGTCATCAAGAAAGCAATAGCAATAAACTGAACGATCAATATGCTAAGCTAACGGATGGGTCTTGTCCATCACATCATTCTCCTAATGATGTGATCCCGTTATCAAATGACAACACATTTCTATGGTTAGGAAACCTTAACCATCTTTGATCGATGAGCTAGTCTAGTAGAGGCTTACTAGAGACACGGTATTTGTTTATGTATTCACACATGTATTTAAGTTTCCGATCAATACAATTCTAGCATGACTAATAAAACTTTATCATGAATAAGGAAATATAAAAATAGCTACTTTATTATTGCCTCTAGGGAATATTTCCTCAGTCTCCCACTTGCACTAGAGTCAATAATCTAGATTACATTTTAATGAATCTAACACCCATGAAGTTTTGGTGTTGATCATGTTTTGCTCGCGGAAGAGGCTTAGTCAACGGGTCTGCTACATTCAGATCCATATGTATTTTGCAAATCTCTATGTCTCCATCCTTGACCTTTTCACGAATGGAGTTGAAGCGTCTCTTGATGTGTTTGGTTCTCTTGTGAAACCTGGATTCCTTCGCCAAGGCAATTGCTCCAGTGTTGTCATAAAAGATTTTCATTGGACCCGATGCACTAGATATTACACCCAGATCGGATATGAACTCCTTCCAGACTCCTTCATGTGTTGCTTCTGAAGCAGCTGTGTACTCCGCTTCACACGTAGATCCCGCCACGACGCTCTGCTTGGAACTGCACCAACTGACAACTCCACCATTCAATATAAATACATATCCGGTTTGTGACTTAGAGTCATCTAGATCAGTGAGCTAGCATCGACGTAACCATTTACGACGAGCTCTTTGTCACCACCATAAACGATAAACATATCCTTGGTCCTTTTTAGGTACTTCAGGACATTCTTGACCGTTGTCCGGTGATCCACTCCTGGATTACTTTGGTACCTCCCTGCCAAACTTATGGCAAGGCACACATCAGGTCTGGTACACAGCATAGCATACATGATAGAACCTATGGCCGAGGCATAGGGAATGACTTTCATTTTCTCTCTATCTTCTGTAGTGGTCAGGCTTTGAGTCTGACTCAACTTCACACCTTGTAACACAGACAAGAACCCTTTCTTTAACTGATCCATTTTGAACTTCTTCAAAACTTTGTCAAGGTATGTGCTTTGTGAAAGTCCTAATAAGCATCTCGATCTATCCCTATAGATCTTGATGCCCAATATGTAAGCAGCTTCACCGTGGTCTTTCATTGAAAAATTCTTATTCAAGTATCCTTATATGCTATCCAGAAATTCTATATCATTTCCAATCAACAATATGTCATCCACATATAAAATCAGAAATGCTACACAGCTCCCACTCACTTTCTTGCAAATACAGGCTTCACCGTAAGTCTGTATAAAACCATATGCTTTGATCACATCATCAAAGCGTATATTCCAACTCCTAGATGCTTGCACCAGTCCATAGATGGATCGCTGGAGCTTGCACACTTTGTCAGCACCTTTAGGATCGACAAAACCTTCTGGTTGCATCATATACAACTCTTCTTTAAGAAATCCATTAAGGAATGCAGTTTTGACATCCATTTGCCAGGTTTCATAATCATAAAATGCGGCAATTGCTAACATGATTCGGATAGACTTAAGCATCCTACGGGTGAGAAAGTCTCATCGTAGTCAACTCCTTGAACTTGTCGAAAACCTTTCGCGACAAGTCAAGCTTTGTAGACAGTAACATTACCATCAGCGTCAGTCTTCTTCTTGAAGATCCATTTATTTTCTATAGCTTTCCAATCATCGGGTAAGTCCACCAAAGTCCATACTTTGTTCTCATACATGGATCATATCTCAGATTTCATGGCCTCTAGCCATTTATCGGAATCTGGGCTCATCATAGCTTCTTCATAGTTCGTAGGTTCGCCATAGTATAATAACATAACTTCCAGGATAGGATTACCGTACCACTCTGGTGCGGATCGTGCTCTGGTCGACCTACGAAGTTCAGTAGTAACTTGATCTGAAGTTTCATGATCATTATCATTAGCTTCCTCTCTAGTTGGTGTAGGCATCACGGGAACGGTTTTCTCTGATGTTCTACGTTCCAATTCGAGAGAAGGTACAATTACCTCATCAAGTTCTACTTTCCTCCCACTCACTTCTTTCAAGAGAAACCCCTTCTCTAGAAAGGACCCATTCTTAGCAACAAAGATCTTGCCTTCAGATCTGTGGTAGAAGGTATACCCAATAGTTTCTCTAGGGTATCCTATGAAGACGCACGTCTCCGATTTAGGTTCGAGCTTATCAGTGATGTCTACTACACAACCTTATTCTTGTAGACGTTGTTGGGCCTCCAAGTGCAGAGGTTTGTAGGACAGTAGCAAATTTCCCTCAAGTGGATGACCTAAGGTTTATCAATCCGTGGGAGGCATAGGATCAAGATGGTCTCTCTCAAACAACCCTGCAACCAAATAACAAAGAGTCTCTTGTGTCCCCAACACACCCAATACAATGGTAAATTGTATAGGTGCACTAGTTCGGCAAAGAGATGGTGATACAAGTGCAATATAGATAGTAGATATAGGTTTTTGTAATCTGAAAATATAAAACCAACAAGGTAACTAATGATAAAAATGAGCACAAACGGTATTGCAATGATAGGAAACAAGGCCTAGGGTTCATACTTTCACTAGTGCAAGTTCTCTCAACAATAATAACATAATTGGATAACATAACTATCCCTCAACATGCAACAAAGAGTCACTCCAAAGTCACTAATAGTGGAGAACAAACGAAGAGATTATGGTAGGGTACGAAACCACCTCAAAGTTATTCTTTCCAATCAATCCATTGGGCTATTCCTATAAGTGTCACAAACAGCCCTAGAGTTCGTACTAGAATAATACCTTAAGACACAAATCAACCAAAACCCTAATGTCACCTAGATACTCCAATGTCACCTCAAGTATCCGTGGGTATGATTATACGATATGCATCACACAATCTCAGATTCATCTATTCAACCAACACATAGAACCTCAAAGAGTGCCCCAAAGTTTCTACCGGAGAATCAAGACGAAAACGTGTGCCAACCCCTATGCATAGGTTCATGGGCGGAAACCGCAAGTTGATCACCAAAACATACATCAAGTGAATCACGTGATATCCCATTGTCACCACAGATACGCACGGCAAGACATACATCAAGTGTTCTCAAATCATTAAAGACTCAATCCGATAAGATTACTTCAAAGGGAAAACTCAATCCATTACAAGAGAGTAGAGGGGGAGAAGCAACATAAGATCCAACTATAATAGCAAAGCTCGCGATACATCCAGATCATGCCAAATCAAGAACACGAGAGAGAGAGAGATCAAACACATAGCTACTCGTACATACCCTCAGCCCCGAGGGTGAACTACTACCTCCTCGTCATGGAGAGCGCCGGGATGATGAAGACGGCCACCGGTGAGGGATCCCCCCTCCGGCAGGGTGCCGAAACAGGGTCCCGATTGGTTTTTGGTGGCTACAGAGGCTTGCAGCGGCGGAACTCCCGATCTATTCTGTTCCCCGAAGTTTTTAGGGTGTATGGGAATATATAGGTGAAAGAAGTACGTCAGGGGAGCCATGAGGGGCCCACGAGGGTGGAGGGCACGCCCAGGGGGTGGGCGCGCCCCCTGCCTCGTGCCTTCCTCGTTGCTTCCTTGACGGGGACTCCAAGTCTCCCGGGTTGCTTTCCTTCCAAAAATAACTTCTCCAGAAGGTTTTATTCCGTTTCGACTCCGTTTGATATTCCTTTTCTTCGAAACACTGAAACAAGGGAAAAAACATAAAGTGGCACTGGGCTCTGGGTCAATAGGTTAGTCCCAAAAATAATATAAAAGTGTAAAATAAAGCCCATTAATCATCCAAAACAGAATATAATATAGCATGGAACAATAAAAAATTATAGATACGTTGGAGACGTATCAGCATCCCCAAGCTTAATTCCTGCTCGTCCTCGAGTAGGTAAATGATAAAAACAGAATTTTTGATGTGGAATGCTACTTGGCATAATTTCAATGTAATTCTTCTTAATTGTGGTATGAATATTCAGATCCGAAAGATTCAAGATAAGAGTTCATATTGACATAAAAGTAATAATACTTCAAGCATACTAACTAAGCAATTATGTCCTCTCAAAATAGCATGGACAAAGAAAGTTCATCCCTACAAAATCATATAGTTTAGTCATGCTCCATTTTCGTCACACAAGAATGCTCTCATCATGCACAACCCCGATGAAAAGCCAAGCAATTGTTTCATACTTTAGTAATCTCAAACTTATAAACCTTCACGCAATACATGAGCGCGAGCCATGGACATAGCACTATGGGTGGAATAGAATATGATGATGGGGTTATGTGGAGAAGACAAAAAAGGAGAAAGTCTCACATCAACGAGGCTAATCAATGAGCTATGGAGATGCCCATCGATTGATGTTAATGCAAGGAGTAGGGATTGCCATGCAACGGATGCACTAGAGCTATAAATATATGAAAGCTCAACAAAAGAAACTAAGTGGGTGTGCATCCAACTTGCTTGCTCACGAAGACCTAGGGCACTTGAGGAGGCCCATTGTTGGAATATACAAGCCAAGTTCTATAATGAAAAATTCCCACTAGTATATAAAAGTGACAAAACAAGAGACTCTCTATCATGAAGATTATGGTGCTACTTTGAAGCACAAGTGTGGTAAAGGATAGTAACATTGTCCCTTCTCTCTTTTTCTCTCATTTTTTTGGGCCTTCTCTTTTTTATGGCCTTTCTCTCTTTTTTAATTATTATTCCTCACTTGGGACAATGCTCTAGAAAATGATGATCATCACACTTTTATTTATTTACAACTCGATACTAGAACAAAGTATGACTCTATATGAATGCCTCCGGCGGTGTACCGGGATATGCAATGAACCAAGAGTGACATGTATGAAAGAATTATGAACGGTGGCTTTGCCACAAATACTATGTCAACTACATGATCATCCAAAGCAATATGACAATAATGGAGCGTGTCATGATGAATGAAACGGTGGAAAGTTGCATGGCAATATATCTCGGAATGGCTATGGAAATGCCATAATAGGTAGGTATGGTGGCTGTTTTGAGGAAGATATAAGGAGGTTTATGTGTGAAAGAGCGTATCATATCACGGGGTTTGGATGCACCGGCGAAGTTTGCACCAACTCTCAATGTGAGAAAGGGCAATGCACGGTACCGAAGAGGCTAGCAATGATGGAAAGGTGAGAGTGCGTATAATCCATGGACTCAACATTAGTCATAAAGAACTCACATACTTATTGCAAAAATCTACAAGTCATCAAAAACCAAGCACTACGTGCATGCTCCTAGGGGGATATATTGGTAGGAAAAGACCATCGCTCGTCCCCGACCGCCACTCATAAGGAGGACAATCAAAGAACACCTCATGTTTCAAATTTGTTACATAACGTTTACCATACGTGCATGCTACGGGACTTGCAAACTTCAACACAAGTATTTCTCAAATTCACAACTACTCAACTAGCACAATTTTAATATCACTACCTCCATATCTCAAAACAATCATCAAGCATCAAACTTCTCTTAGTATTCAACACACTCATAAGAAAGTTTTTACTAGTCTTGAATACCTAGCATATTAGGATTAAGCACATTACCATGTTGTTTAAGACTCTCAAAATAATATAAGTGAAGCATGAGAGAATAATAGTTTCTATAAAACAAAACCACCACCGTGCTCTAAAATATATAAGTGAAGCACTAGAGCAAAACTATATAACTCAAAAGATATAAGTGAAGCACAATGAGTAGTCGAATAATTATGCAACTATGTGAAGACTCTCCCATTTAATAATTTCAGATCTTGGTATTTTATTCAAACAGCAAGCAAAACAAAATAAAATGACATGACGCTCCAAGCAAAACACATATCATGTGGTGAATAAAAATATAGCTCCAAGTAAAGTTACCGATGGATGAGGACGAAAGAGGGGATGCCTTCCGGGGCATCCCCAAGCTTAGGCTCTTGGTTATCCTTTAATATTACCTTGGGGTGCCTTGGGCATCCCCAAGCTTAGGCTCTTTCCACTCCTTATTCCATAGTCCATCGAATCTTTACCCAAAACTTGAAAACTTCACAACACAAAACTTAACGGAAAACTCGTAAGCTCCGTTAGCGAAAGAAAACAAAACACCACTTCATGGCACTGTAATGAACTCATTCTTTATTTATATTGGTGTTAAACCTACTGTATTCCAACTTCTCTATGGTTTATAAACTATTTTACTAGCCATAGATTCATCAAAATAAGCAAACAACACACGAAAAACAGAATCTGTCAAAAACAGAACAGTCTGTAGTAATCTGTAACTAACGCAAACTTCTGGAACTCCAAAAATTCTAAAATAAATTGGTGGACCTGAGGAATTTGTCTAGTAATCATCTGAAAAGAATCAACTAAATAGCACTCTCCAGTAAAAAGTTTTAACTAATCTCGTGAGCGCTAAAGTTTCTGTTTTTTACAGCATTATCATAAAGACTTCACCCAAGTCTTCCCAAAGGTTCTACTTGGCACAAACACTAATTAAAACACAAAACCACATCTAAACAGAAGCTAGATGGATTATTTATTCCTAAACAGAACCAAAAAGTAAGAAACTAAAATAAAATTGGGTTGCCTCCCAACAAGCGCTATCGTTTAACGCCCCTAGCTAGGCATGATGATTTCAATGATGCTCACATAAAATATAAGAATTGAAACATAAAGAGAGCATCATGAAACACATGACAAGCACATTTAAGTATAACCCACTTCCTATGCATAGGGATTTTGTGAGCAAACAACTTATGGGAACAAGAATCAATTTGCATAGGAAGGTAAAACAAGCATAACTTCAAGATTTTAAGCACATAGAGAGGAAACTTGGTATTATTGCAATTCCTACAAGCATATGTTCCTCCCTCATAATAATTTTCAGTAGCATCATGAATGAATTCAACAATATAACCAGCACCTAAAGCATTCTTTTCATGATCTACTTGCATAGAAATTTTACTACTCTCCACATAAGCAAATTTATTCTTATCAATAATAGTGGGAGCAAACTCAACAAAATAACTATCATATGATTGAAAATTAAGATCAAGATGAAAAGTTTCATGGTTATCATTATTCTTTATAGCATACGTGTCATCACAATATTCATCATAGATAGGAGGCATGCTTTCATCATAGTAAATTTGCTCATCAAAGCTTGGGGGACAAAAAATATCATCTTCATCAAACATAGCTTCCCCAAGCTTGTGGCTTTGCATATAATTAGCATCATGGGTATTCAAAGAATTCATACTAACAACATTGCAATCATGCTCATCATACAAAGATTTAATACCAAACATTTTAATACATTCTTCTTCTAACACTTTGGCACAATTTTCCTTTCCATCATACTCACGAAAGATATTAAAAAGACGAAGCGTATGAGACAAACTCAATTCCATTTTTTTGTAGTTTTCTTTTATAAACTAAACTAGTGCTAAAACAAGAAACAAAAAGATTCGATTGCAAGATCTAAAGATATACCTTCAAGCACTCACCTCCCCAGCAACGGCGCCAGAAACTAGCTTGATGTCTACTACACAACCTTCTTCTTGTAGACGTTGTTGGGCCTCCAAGTGCAGAGGTTTGTAGGACAGTAGCAAATTTCCCTCAAGTGGATGACCTAAGGTTTATCAATCCGTGGGAGGCGTAGGATGAAGATGGTCTCTCTCAAACAACCCTGCAACCAAATAACAAAGAGTCTCTTGTGTCCCCAACACACCCAATACAATGGTAAATTGTATAGGTGCACTAGTTCGGCAAAGAGATGGTGATACAAGTGCAATATGGATGGTAGATATAGGTTTTTGTAATCTGAAAATATAAAACAGCAAGGTAACTAATGATAAAAGTGAGCACAAACGGTATTGCAATGATAGGAAACAAGGCCTAGGGTTCATACTTTCACTAGTGCAACTTCTCTCAACAATAATAACATAATTGGATCATATAACTATCCCTCAACATGCAACAAAGAGTCACTCCAAAGTCACTAATAGTGGAGAACAAACGAAGAGATTATGGTAGGGTACGAAACCACCTCAAAGTTATTCTTTCCAATCAATCCATTGGGCTATTCCTATAAGTGTCACAAACAGCCCTAGAGTTCGTACTAGAATAACACCTTAAGACACAAATCAACCAAAACCCTAATGTCACCTAGATACTCCAATGTCACCTCAAGTATCCGTGGGTATGATTATACGATATGCATCACACAATCTCAGATTCATCTATTCAACCAACACATAGAACCTCAAAGAGTGCCCCAAAGTTTCTACCGGAGAATCAAGACGAAAACGTGTGCCAACCCCTATGCATAGGTTCATGGGCGGAACCCGCAAGTTGATCACCAAAACATACATCAAGTGAATCACGTGATATCCCATTGTCACCACAGATACGCACGGCAAGACATACATCAAGTGTTCTCAAATCATTAAAGACTCAATCCGATAAGATTACTTCAAAGGGAAAACTCAATCCATTACAAGAGAGTAGAGGGGGAGAAGCAACATAAGATCCAACTATAATAGCAAAGCTCGCGATACATCAAGATCGTGCCAAATCAAGAACACGAGAGAGAGAGAGAGATCAAACACATAGCTACTCGTACATACCCTCAGCCCCGAGGGTGAACTACTCCCTCCTCGTCATGGAGAGCGCCGGGATGATGAAGATGGCCACCGGTGAGGGATCCCCCCTCCGGCAGGGTGCCGAAACAGGGTCTCGATTGGTTTTTGGTGGCTACAGAGGCTTGCGGCGGCGGAACTCCCGATCTATTCTGTTCCCCGAAGTTTTTAGGGTATATAGGAATATATAGGTGAAAGAAGTACGTCAGGGGAGCCATGAGGGGCCCACGAGGGTGGAGGGCGCGCCCAGGGGGGTGGGCGCGCCCCCCTGCCTCGTGCCTTCCTCGTTGTTTCCTTGACGTGGACTCCAAGTCTCCCGGGTTGCTTTCCTTCCAAAAATAACTTCTCCAGAAGGTTTTATTCCGTTTCGACTCCGTTTGATATTCCTTTTCTTTGAAACACTGAAACAAGGGAAAAAACATAAACTGGCACTGAGCTCTGGGTCCATAGGTTAGTCCCAAAAATAATATAAAAGTGTAAAATAAAGCCCATTAATCATCCAAAACAGAATATAATATAGCATGGAACAATAAAAAATTATAGATACATTGGAGACGTATCAGCATCCCCAAGCTTAATTCCTGCTCGTCCTCGAGTAGGTAAATGATAAAAACAGAATTTTTGATGTGGAATGCTACTTGGCATAATTTCAATGTAATTCTTCTTAATTGTGGTATGAATATTCAGATCCGAAAGATTCAAGATAAAAGTTCATATTGACATAAAAGTAATAATACTTCAAGCATACTAACTAAGCAATTATGTCCTCTCAAAATAGCATGGCCAAAGAAAGTTCATCCCTACAAAATCATATAGTTTAGTCATGCTCCATTTTCGTCACACAAGAATGCTCTCATCATGCACAACCCCGATGACAAGCCAAGCAATTGTTTCATACGTTAGTAATCTCAAACTTATAAACCTTCACGCAATACATGAGCGCGAGCCATGGACATAGCACTATGGGTGGAATAGAATATGATGATGGGGGTTATGTGGAGAAGACAAAAAATGGAGAAAGTCTCACATCAACGAGGCTAATCAATGAGCTATGGAGATGCCCATCGATTGATGGTAATGCAAGGAGTAGGGATTGCCATGCAACGGATGCACTAGAGCTATAAATATATGAAAGCTCAACAAAAGAAACTAAGTGGGTGTGCATCCAACTTGCTTGCTCACGAAGACCTAGGGCACTTGAGGAGGCCCATTATTGGAATATACAAGCCAAGTTCTATAATGAAAAATTCCCACTAGTATATAAAAGTGACAAAACAAGAGACTCTCTATCATGAAGATTATGGTGCTACTTTGAAGCACAAGTGTGGTAAAGGATAGTAACATTGTCCCTTCTCTCTTTTTCTCTCATTTTTTGGGCCTTCTCTTTTTATGGCCTTTCTCTCTTTTTTTATTATTATTCCTCACTTGGGACAATGCTCTAGAAAATGATGATCATCACACTTTTATATACTAGTGGGAAAACTCAATCCGATAAGATTACTTCAAAGGGAAAACTCAAACCATTACAAGAGAGTAGAGGGGGAGAAGCAACATAAGATCCAACTATAATAGCAAAGCTCGCGATACATCAAGATCGTGCCAAATCAAGAACACGAGAGAGAGAGATCAAACACATAGCTACTGGTACATACCCTCAGCCCCGAGGGTGAACTACTCCCTCCTCGTCATGGAGAGCGCCGAGATGATGAAGATGGCCACCGGTGAGGGATCCCCCCTCCGGCAGGGTGCCGAAACAGGGTCCCGATTGGTTTTTGGTGGCTACAGAGGCTTGCGGCGGCGGAACTCCCGATCTATTCTGTTCCCCGAAGTTTTTAGGGTATATGGGAATATATAGGTGAAAGAAGTGCGTCAGGGGAGCCATGATGGGCCCACGAGGGTGGAGGGCGCGCCCAGGGGGGTGGGCGCGCCCCCTGCCTCGTGCCTTCCTCATTGCTTCCTTGACGTGGACTCCAAGTCTCCCGGGTTGCTTTCCTTCCAAAAATAACTTCTCAAGAAGGTTTCATTCCGTTTCGACTCCGTTTGATATTCCTTTTCTTCGAAACACTGAAACAAGGGAACAAAACAGAAACTGGCACTGGGCTCTGGGTCAATAGGTTAGTCCCAAAAATAATATAAAAGTGTAAAATAAAGCCCATTAATCATCCAAAACAGAATATAATATAGCATGGAACAATAAAAAATTATAGATACGTTGGAGACGTATCAATCAGTCCGAAGCTTTTTGACATAAGCGTCGCATCCCCAAACTTTAAGAAACGACAGCTTAGGTTTCTTGCCAAACCACAGTTCATACGGTGTCATCTCAACGGATTTAGACGGTGCCCTATTTAACGTGAATGCGGTTGTCTCTAATGCATAACCCCAAAACGATAGTGGTAACTCGGTAAGAGAGATCATAGAATGCACCATATCTAATAAAGTAGGGTTACAACGTTCGGACACACCATTACGCTGTGGTGTTCCAGGTGGCGTGAGTTGTGAAATGATTCCACATTGTTTTAAATGAAGGCCAAACTCATAACTCAAATATTCGCCTCCGCAATCAGATCGTAGAAACTTTATTTTCTTGTTACGATGATTCTCCACTTCATTTTGAAATTCTTTAAACTTTTCAAATGTTCCAGACTTGTGTTTCATCAAGTAGATATACCCATACTTACTCAAATCATCTGTGAAGGTCAGAAAATAACGATACCCGCCGCGTGCTTCAACACTCATCGGACTGCATACATCGGTATGTATTATTTCCAATAAGTCATTAGCTCGGAGTTTTAGTCATCTTGCCCATGAGGCATGGTTCGCAAGTATCCAATGATTCATAATCAAGTGATTCCAAAAGTCCATCTGCATGGAGTTTCTTCATGCGCTTTACACCAATATGACCTAAACGGCAGTGCCACAAGTATGTTGCATTATCATTATGAACTTTGCATCTTTTGGCATCAATATTATGAATATGTGTATCACTACGATCGAGTTTCAACAAGAATAGACCATTCATCAAGGGTGCATGACCATAAAAGATATTACTCATATAAATAGAACAACCATTATTCTCCGATCTAAATGAATAACCGTCTCACAATGAACAAGGTCCAGATATACTGTTCATGCTCAACGCGGGCACCAAATAACAATTATTGAGGTCTAAAACTAATCCCGAAGGTAGATGTAGAGGTAGCGTGCCGACGGCGATCACATCGACCTTGGAACCATTCCCGACGTGCATCGTTACCTCATCCTTAACCAATCTTCGTTTATTCCGCAGCTCCTTCTTCGAGTTACAAATATGAGCAACCGAACCAGTATCAAATACCCAGGCGCTGCTACGAGCATTAGTAAGGTACACATCAATAACATGTATATCAAATATACCTTTGTTCACTTTGCCATCCTTCTTATCCGCCAAGTATTTGGGGCAGTTCTGCTTCCAATGACCATTCTCTTTGCAATAGAAGCACTCAGTTTCAGGCTTGGGTCCAGCTTTGGGCTTCTTCCCGGGAGTGGCAACTTGTGTGTAGTTCCCTTTCTTTCCCTTGCCCTTTTTCTTGAAACTAGTGGTCTTGTTAACCATCAACATTTCATGCTCCTTCTTGATTTCTACCTCCGCAGCCTTAAGCATTGCGAAGAGCTCGGGAATCGTTTTGTTCATCCCTTGCATATTATAGTTCATCACGAAGCCTTTGTAGCTTGGTGGAAGTGATTGAAGAACTCTGTCAATAACACTATCATCTGGAAGATCAACTCCCAGCTGAGTCAAGTGATTATGATACCCAGACATTTTGAGTATGTGTTCACTGACAGAACTGTTCTCCTCCATCTTGCAACTATAGAACTTGTTGGAGACTTCATATCTCTCAATCCGGGCATTTGCTTGAAATATTAACTTCAACTCTTGAAACATCTCATATGCTCCATGACGTTCAAAATGTTTTTGAAGTCTCAGTTCTAAGCCGTAAAGCATGGCACACTGAACTATTGAGTAGTCATCAGATCGAGCTTGCCAGACGTTCATAACATCTGCATCAGCTCCTGCAGCAGGTCTATCACCTAGCGGTGCATCAAGGACATAATTCTTCTGTGCAATAATGAGGATAATACTCAAGTTACGGGCCCAGTCCGTGTAGTTGCTACCATCATCTTTCAACTTAGCTTTCTCTAGGAACGCATTAAAATTCAGGGGAATGGTAGCTCAGGCCATTGATCTACACCATAGATATGCAAAACTATAAAACTAAGTTCATGATAAATTAAGTTCAATTAATCAAATTACTAATGAAATCCCACTTAAATAAACATCCCTCAAGTTATTTAAGTGATACATGATCCAAATTAACTAACCCATGACCGATCATCACGTGAGATGGGGTACTCATCAATGGTGAACATCTCTACGTTGATCATATCTACTATATGACTCACGTTCAACCTTTCGGTCTCCAGTGTTCTGAGACCATGTCTGTACATGCTAGGCTCGTCAAGTTTAACCCAAGTATTCTGCATGTGCAAAACTATCTTACACCCGTTGTATGTGAACGTAGAGTCTATCACATCCGATCATCACAAGGTGCTTCAAAACGACGAACTTTGGCAACAGTGCATACTTGGAGAGAACACTTTTATCTTGAAATTTAGTGAAGGGATCATCTTATAATGCTACCGCCGTTCTAAGCAAAATAAGATGCATAAAAGATAAACATCACATGCAATCAAAATATGTGACATGATATGGCCATCATCATCTTGTGCTTTTGATCTCCATCTCCAAAGCATCGTCATGATATCCATCATCACCGGCTCGACACCTTGATCTCCATCGTCGCGTCAGGGTCGCCTCGCCAACTATTGCTTCTACAACTATTGCTAACGCATAGCGATAAAGTAAAGCAATTACATGGCGTTTGCACTTCATACAATAAAGAGACAACCCTAAGGCTCCTGCCGGTTGTCGATATTATAGAACATGATCATCTCATACATCAACATATATCACATCACGTCTTGACCATATCACATCACAACATGCCCTGCAAAAACAAGTTAGACGTCCTCTACTTTGTTGTTGCATGTTTTACGTGGCTGCTACAGGCTTCTAGCAAGAACCGTTCTTACCTACGGCAAAAACCACAATGGTGATTCATCAAGTTTGATGTTTTAACCTTCTTCAAGGACCGGTCGTAGTCAAATTCGATTCAACTAAAGTAGGAGAAACAGACACCCGCCAGCCACCTTTATGCAAAACTAGTTGCATGTCAGTCAGTGGAACCAGTCTCATGTGCGTGGACATGTAAGGTTGGTCCGGGCCGCTTCATCCCACAATACCGCCGAATCAAAATAAGACGTTGGTGGTAAGTAGTATGACTATCACCGCCCACAACTCTTTGTGTTCTACTTGTGCATATCATCTATGCATAGACCTGGCTCTAATGCCACTAATGGGAAACGTTGCATGGAAAACAAAAAAATTCTATGCACGCACAAGATCTATCAAGGAGATGCATAGCAACTAGAAGGGGAGTGTGTCTACGTACCCTCGTAGACCGGAAGCGGAAGCGTTTAGTAACACGGTTCATGTAGTCAAACTTCTTCGCGATCCAACCGATCGAGTACCGAATGTATGGCACCTCCGCGTTCAGCACACGTTCAGCTCGGTGACATCCACGCCTTCTTGATCCAGCAAGACGGCGAGGTAGTGGATGATTTCCAGTAGCACGACGGCGTGGTGACGTACTAATGAAATCCCACTTAAATAAACATCCCTCAAGTTATTTAAGTGATACATGATCCAAATTAACTAACCCATGACTGATCATCGCGTGAGATGGGGTACTCATCAATGGTGAACATCTCTACGTTGATCATATCTACTATATGACTCACGTTCGACCTTTCGGTCTCCAGTGTTCCGAGACCATGTCTGTACATGCTAGGCTCGTCAAGTTTAACCCAAGTATTCTGCATGTGCAAAACTATCTTACACCCGTTGTATGTGAACGTAGAGTCTATCACATCCGATCATCACAAGGTGCTTCGAAACGACGAACTTTGGCAACAGTGCATACTTGGAGAGAATACTTTTATCTTGAAATTTAGTGAAGGGATCATCTTATAATGCTACCGCCGTTCTAAGCAAAATAAGATGCATAAAAGATAAACATCACATGCAATCAAAATATGTGACATGATATGGCCATCATCATCTTGTGCTATTGATCTCCATCTCCAAAGCATCGTCATCATATCCATCATCACCGGCTCGACACCTTGATCTCCATCGTCGCGTCGGGGTCGCCTCGCCAACTATTGCTTCTACAACTATTGCTAACGCATAGCGATAAAGTAAAGCAATTACATGGCGTTTGCACTTCATACAATAAAGAGACAACCCTAAGGCTCCTGCCGGTTGTCGATATTACAGAACATGATCATCTCATACATCAACATATATCACATCACGTCTTGACCATATCACATCACAACATGCCCTGCAAAAACAAGTTAGACGTCCTCTACTTTGTTGTTGCATGTTTTACGTGGCTGCTACAGGCTTCTAGCAAGAACCGTTCTTACCTACGGCAAAAACCACAATGGTGATTCATCAAGTTTGATGTTTTAACCTTCTTCAAGGACCGGCCGTAGTCAAATTCGATTCAACTAAAGTAGGAGAAACAGACACCCGCTAGCCACCTTTATGCAAAACTAGTTGCATGTCAGTCGGTGGAACCAATCTCATGTGCGTGGACATGTAAGGTTGGTCCGGGCCGCTTCATCCCACAATACCGCCGAATCAAAATAAGACGTTGGTGGTAAGTAGTATGACTATCACCGCCCACAACTCTTTGTGTTCTACTTGTGCATATCATCTATGCATAGACCTGGCTCTAATGCCACTAATGGGAAACGTTGCATGGAAAACAAAAAAATTCTATGCACGCACAAGATCTATCAAGGAGATGCATAGCAACTAGAAGGGGAGTGTGTCTACGTACCCTCGTAGACCGGAAGCGGAAGTGTTTGGTAACACGGTTGATGTAGTCAAACTTCTTCGCGATCCAACCGATCGAGTACCGAACGTACGGCACCTCCGCGTTCAGCACATGTTCAACTCGGTGACATCCACGCCTTCTTGATCCAGCAAGACGGCGAGGTAGTGGATGATTTCCAGCAGCACGACGGCGTGGTGACGGTGATGTTGATGCTATCTCCGCAGGGCTTCGCCTAAGCACTATGAAAATATGACCGAGGGTGTAAACGGTGGAGGGGGGCGCCGCACGCGGCTAAGAGATTGTCGTGGTAATGTGTGTCGCCCCCTCCCACATATATATATAGGTGGGGGGAAGAGGGGAGCAGCCATGAGGCGCCCCAAGTAGCTCCGAATCCTACTTGGGCTCCTGCCCTCGCCGCCCCCTTCCTTATTTGCCGAAGGGGGAAAGGAAAGGGGGGAGAGGGAAGGAAGGGGGAGGCCGAATCCCCCTCCTTCCTTCCCCCCATGGGTCGTCTGCCTTAGGGGGGTCGCCAGCCCCTGTGGGGTGTGCTCCCCTCTAATGGCCCAATAGGCCCATCACCCTCTCGGGGGTGTCCGGACCCCCCCCCCTCCGGTATTTCGATGACTACCCGATACACTCCGAAACACTTCCGGTGTCCGAATACCATCGTCCTATATATCAATCTTTTCCTCTGGACCATTTTGGAGCTCCTCGGCATGTACGTGATCTCATCCGGGACTCCGAACAACATTTGGTCACCAAATCATATAACTCATATAACACTATATTGTCAACGAACATTAAGCGTGCGGGCCCTACGGGTTCGAGAACTATGTAGACATGACCGAGACACCTCTCCGGTCAATAACCAATAGCGGAAACTGGATGCCCATATTGGCTCCTACATATTCTACGAAGATCTTTATCGGTCGAACCTTATGACAACATACGTAACTCCCTTTGTCCATTGGTATGTTACTTGCCCAAGATTCGATCGTCGGTATCTTCATACCTAGTTCAATCTCGTTACGACAAGTCTCTTTACTCGTTCCGTAATACATCATCTTGCAACTAACTTCTTAGTCACTTTGCTTGCAAGGCTTCTTATGATTGTATTCCCGAGAGGGTCCAGAGATACCTCTCCGATACTCGGAGTGACAAATCCTAATCTCGATCTATGCCAACTCAACAAACACCTTTGAAGTTACCTGTAGAGCATCTTTATGATCACCCAGTTACATTGTGATGTTTGATAGCACACAAGGTATTCCTCCGGTATCCAGGAGTTGCATAATCTCATAGTCGAAGGAATATGTATTTGTCATCAAGAAAACAATAGCAATAAACTGAACGATCAATATGTTAAGCTAACAGATGGGTTTTGTCCCGTTATCAAATGACAACACATGTCTATGGTTAGGAAACCTTAACCATCTTTGATCAACAAGCTAGTCTAGTAGAGGCTTACTAGGGACACGGTATCTGTTTATGTATTCACACATGTGTTTAAGTTTCCGATCAATACAATTCTAGCATGAATAATAAACCTTTATCATGAATAAGGAAATATGAAACAACAACTTTGTTATTGCCTCTAGGGCATATTTCCTTCAATAACATGACAGCCATTAGGGGAGATTGTTGTAGCATGATTATTGGGGTGTTACACCCATGCCCCCCACCCATGACGCGCCACTGGTGTGAATCCTTCTCCGATGAAGAGGAGGTCATCCTCGCCCCCGACAACATCCTCGCCCCCACTGAGAAAGGGGACGAGACCTGCCTTGTCGTTCTCGCACTTGATCAGTCTGTCTGCGACGAGGACGAGCGTCGCACCCGGGAGGAGGAGTGTTGTCTCCTGTAGGCCGTCCCTAGGGACGAGACCGACCAGCTACAGAAGCTCGAGATCACCGCCTGTAGGTCCATCGAGGACGAGCAGTGACAGGAAGATCGATGATGGGCCGTCGGGGAGGTGTTGAATGTCGACTCCTCTTACGATGGGCTCCACGAGGCTCTCCCCTCGTCCTCCAGCGAGGACTAGACAATGTCGGAATGTTAGTAGTAGCTAGCAATGTCGAATATCGATATGGCCCATTTTTAGCAATGCAAAATGTCGATTATCGACATATTTAGTCGCAAATTATATGTAAATGTGACGAATTTCGCCCCCTATTATAAGATTCGACTCTTTGAATTAAGTTTCAGTGTTCGGTTTACTTTTATTCACTCTTTGGATGGTTCAAATTGAAATTAGAAATTTTTTATTTCCGAGAGTACACAAATCGCGTATCATTTTTTTTGTAGAAAACAGAAATATATTACGAAAGTTGTCGGAAAGCCACATAAAGGAAGCTACCGATTACACCACAGCTCCTAAAAAAAGAAGAAAGCAGACTCCCCACAAGACTATGAGAACACCTAGCTCCGGAGGATCTCCAACTCTGAATCTCGTCATTAGGTCCACGACTCTGAAACTAGAAATTCCAATGTCCAATTAAAATCAAATGTAAAATACTAAAAAAGCTACTCAATCAATAATAACAAAATAAAAATTGCTTCACTCGGCACGCACTCAGCCCATACCGCCGGGTACACACGACCCCCACCAGCGAACGGCGCGAAGCGCCACAACCTAGGCTTCGGTGCGTCTCGTGAACCCACTCTCCACCACTACTACCACGAGCGCCGCGAACGTGCACCGTTCCGCTCGCTGACCGGTGGTGGCCCACGGCTCCGCGAGGCACGGCCCCACCTGCCAGTCTCAGTAGCAGGTTCCCAACGGTCACCGCAGCACGCGGCGGGGTAAACCGGGCGGTCGCGCTATATATCGCCCCACCACGCACGCACTGGCAAAACCTCAATCTAACCGTTGGGGTTTCCCCGCTTTCTCAACTCTCCCCTCCCCCCCAAATCCTCGCCGCCGCACCACCTCGGAGAAAGAGAAGCCCCGGCCGCCGCCGCCGCCGAGAGAAGCCATGGCCACCACCCGGCCCATCGCCAGCGCGGAGGCCTCGCCGGCATCCCAGGCGAAGCGCCGCGGCCGGCCGCCCAAGGCCCCGCTGGCGGCCGAGGTCGAGGCGCCGAGGACCCCGTCGCCCATGTCCCCGCTGACGGCCGCGGCGGAAGGCTACGAGCGGGAGCGGGAGGCGAGGATCAAGGAGAACATGGAGCGGATGCAGAAGCTCGGCCTCGTCGACCTCGCCACCTGCTTCAACCAGTCCGCCACCCCCGCCGGCGCCGGCACCGGCACCGGTCGCGGCCGCTGGCGACGGAGGCCGGAGACGCCGGGCTCCCCCGCCGCCGCCGCTCCCAGGATCAGGACCGCCTCCCCGATGCCGGCGCGCCGGTCGCTCAGGTTCGTTTACAGCGGATCTATCTTCTTGGCATGTACAGTAGCTTCTCCTGTTCGGTTTATTGGAGGCATCAACGGACTTCTTGTGCAGCTTACTCCTCGTATTATTCTTGTGTGCACCATTTTCATCCCACTGCAAATGTTCTTCTTCTTGCGCAGCTTATTATTCTTGTGCGTCTATTATCAAGTATGAACATGCTAACTTCGTTCCCCTTTTGCAGTATGAATATGCCCTTTTTTCATGTTGTAAAATTTGCTAGTATAACGTCAAATCCGGCATTGATTACTTCCATATATATTCCCCTTCCCGGCCGTTTGTTTCATTCTGACTACTACTTTTGGTAGTATTTAAATGCTTACCCTCTAAAATTGGCACCTCGAATCTTAGGTTCCCGAAATAGGTTGATTTCTCATGGGATATTTACAGTCCAGTTCATGCCACAAGTTCAGATTCAGTTGTGTCCCTTTCTTGTGTACATGAAGACAATTTACATAGATTCCGTTTACAGTACATCAAGTTATTTTAGGGGCGTTTACTTTTTCGATTCAACGGTCTAGATTAGGCAATACTACAGAAGAATTCTTGTACTTATGTTGATTGAGTTCAAGGTAGTTGGTTGATAATTTTTTATATTCATTTCCTTCAATCCTCAACATTAATGTGAATCTTCCTCTTTTGCGATCATGTTCAATTTAGGTTGAAGAGCGTGGAGCCAGTTAGATATGTTGAAATTTGCGAAAAGAAGGAGAAGGGTCTTGATGGTGGAAGGCCTTTCTCTATTGAGGAAGGGTGCAAGGAAGAAGTTTACACTGAAGAGCATGAGAAGCTTTTAGGTACATGTGGCACACCCTGGACTCTCTTTGTGGACGGTTATGGCAAGGACGGTAAGCGCATCTACGATCAAGTGAGGGGCCAAACCTGTCATCAGTGCCGGTAAGTTTTCCCCCAAGAACTATCTGGGATTGTTGCAACTTTTCTACACGTTCCTTTGCTAGGCCGTTCTCATGTATGCAGTGTGCTGAACTTACAGCATAAATAGCAGCATTAGGATGAACATATAACACTTGGTGTGTGGTAAAAAGGGTCTGATATTCTTAGTGTAAAGAGAATGTAAAAAGTAACAAGATATGCTGTTGGAAGCTATTGCGGTCACAACTTGTGAGTTTCTAGTGATATGCATGGAGGCTATTGCAGTCTCAACTTGTGATGTAACAGAATATTTAGAAGTTTTCTTGAGGGTGCATGATGTGCAATTTAGTACAGTAACTTTTTTTTGGTTTGTCATCTTTGTCTAACCTTGACACTAAGTATGATCCTTCCATGATACAGCCAGAAAACTCTGGGTCATCATACAAGATGCTGTAACTGCCAGATTGTCCAAGGGCAGTTCTGTGGAGATTGTTTGTACATGAGGTGAGTTCTTTTTCCAACAATTGAACATGAACACTTCAGGGAAATGAAACTGTTTGATAGAGTTTTGTGGAAATGCTTCCTTGTCTGAAATTTTTGTTACCAATCTGTCTAGCAATCTATGATTATGTGTACACTAATGTTTTTCGTGGAAATGCTTCCTTGTCTGCCATCTTCGTTGCTAAATGCTTACAAAGGCTGTGTGGTAAATTTAGCACTTATAATAGGGGTGCATCTTTTTATTACAAGTTTTTATCTGCATCTTTTAACATAAAGGTTAACTATTCAAGTTAAATGACAAAAATTGAAAGCTTTCCGACTTGCGGTTTGTGAATCGAATATGATTTGTAGTTCAAGCCATGCTATCCGAGGTCCTAGTTCTGATTATTTTGGAAAGCTTGTGGGAGGAAAACAGGGCTGGGGAATTTGATCTTGAATTCGTTGCCCCTAAATTTTCACTGGTTCCAAATTGACGTGAGACTAACCCTCCATTTTGTTACTGCAATGTTATAACAGAAAGATTAGCCGATGGCATGGACTGACATTTTATAACTAATGCAGGTATGGTGAGAATGTGCTGGAAGCTAAGAGCAACCCTAATTGGACATGTCCAGTTTGCCGTGGCATTTGCAATTGCAGCATCTGCAGAACTAAGAGAGGGTGGTTCCCTACTGGCAATGCGTACCGGAAGGTAATATACTATATTCTTTCAGAATGGAATTTGTTTCCATGACTGTTAGTTATACTTTTAAATGACCAAAGTTGGAAGAAACATAATAGAGCCGAAGTCACAATCAGTTACTGGGTTTATATTTTTTGTTGCTGCTAATTGCTCGAACAGTGCTAAGCAAGCAGGTGTTTTTTCTATCATGCAGGTTGTCAGGCTTGGGTACAAATCTGTGGCACACTATCTCATTGCAACAAATCGAGCAGGAGCAAACTCAGGGGATTCAAGCTCAGCTGACTCCTCAAACGAGCTGCCATCTGCTGGCGAGGTCTCTGAGCACAAGGCACCAGTTGCCAAGCAGGATGCTGATCTGAGCAGCAACGCGATGAATGATGCTGGTGAAGTTGAGCAGAAGGAAGGGAACATGAAGAAGAAGGCAGCAGCTGTGAAGGATGAAGCCAAGGCCCCGAGGAAGAAGATCACTGCTGATGTGGTCTTCAAGGATGATGGCAGGAGCGAGTCCGGGGTGACATTTGATTCTCTGGAACGTCACCAGGATGTCGGCTGCGTCACTCCATCTAAGCCGGAGCCGAAGAAGAAGAGGAAGTGGGTCGAAGCAAGAAGCCCTGACTGCGTCGCGAGCAGGCTGCGCTCCCGGTCTGCTCCCAAGTCATGAGCACTTGATCATATGAGGGCCGACGACTCCTTTTGCGCAGGCGATTATCTGTCACTGGCATGATTCTGGTTGGTGGTGTGTTTTGGTTTGTTAGTCGTCGTCGTTTAGTTGCTGTAGGTAATTGCGGGAAGCAATGATGGATGTGCCTGGTGTGGTGTGGACCTATATGACCCCTCCATTTTGTTGTGACCTAGACGCTCTGGTTTATCGTGTTGGCCAAATCTCTACTCCTAATGTCTCACTCCTAATGTCTCACTTGGTAGTCTCCATTCCGGGTTTATTTTCATTCCACTATTTTCGTCCGGTTTTTTTGTCCTCTCCCCCACCCCACCCCACGCAGGCCAAAAAAAACCCCACACCCGGCAGAAAAAACGCTCCATCGATCCTATCCTTCATTGCCCACTCCTCTTGATCCCATCTCTACTCCAATACGATCCGCCGCCGAGATCTGAGACGATCCGCCGCTGCCGAGGACCGATTGGAGCCGCCGCCGGCGCTGGCCAGCCTCCCCACCGATGTGCGCGCCGGGTCGCCGCTCCCGCAGCCGAGCATAGCAGCGGCGGCGGAGCCCCAGCCGCCACCACGTTCCTCCTGCTCTCCGGCAAGTCCGCCCAGGACCAGCAGCTCCTCGCCTCCGCCGCCGGCGAGCTTTCTCTGGCGGAGGAGGGCGGGGGCGAGCTCGCCGTCTCCCTCGCGCTCGACGCCAGCGGGGACGCGGGCTACGATGCGGCCGCCTACATGGGCGCGCTCCAGGTGCGGCGCTTCGGGAGGTGGATGCGTTGGTCGCCGCGGATGGCATCCACGGACGACCTCGTGATACAGTGAGTGCAAGATTTTGTTCTTTTGAGTCTCGCTCCATCAGAAAAAGTAATAAACGATGAATTTCCTCTTGAAATCGCTCAAATTGGGCTTACTCTTTGCTTCCCCTCTGTCTATAGGAACTTCGCCAAACTTCCGGTAGGCGTCGTGTGCGCCACATGCATGCAGTTCAAAGGCAGAGGTGCGTCAAATATGTATGCCAATTGGTGCTTGTTTTTGTTGTCCCTTTTAGTGTGTATCTCTGATGATCTTTCAATCTCGGTGATCAATGTCTGTCACTTTGGTGGGGAGATGAATTGTGCTGTTCTGTTTGTTGTATGTTCAGTTGATGATTCGCTTGACATATCCACAAGGTACAGTATGTGTGATCCAACCACACGTCGCATAGTTGAATTCCGAAGCAATTAGCTTGATTACCTGCGGTCCATCTAATTCTCATCTAATGCTGATTAGTTTAAGCGAGTCAACACATAGGACGGAAAGACCCTTTTATAGTTTTCTCAAGGGGAGTGTACCGTGTGCGGGGGCATATCTCTGTTCCTTTGTATGGTTGTTTAACAATTTGTGAAATGCTTGTAGTATGATAATCTAGATAGTGGGGATATGTTACAGAAAGTGTTGTGCCTGGCCTCACATGTACATGAGTTGGTTTATCATTAAGTGCTCTCTTTCCCACTAAATTTCACATTTGCCATCTGAAAAAAACAAATCCACATTTACCTGATTTCAAGTTCTTATGGACCTTATGGTAAAGTATTTAAGTAATTTTAGTCGGCTCAAAAGGCTCCAAGATTCTTTGTCTATCATTTCCTGTTCAAAACTGACAACAGAACTTTGTGAAGCCTTTCAGTTTGTCTTTGTTTCAGTTACTTTACCATTCGGTCTTGATGCCTGAACTATGTGAACATTGTCAGCTTAGTAAAATGGTATGAACTTGTGTGCCATACACATAGCAGGTCGAAAAATTACCATTGTATTTGCATATACTGCTTGTGACACAATTTTCTGAAAACATGTTGGTGGTCATTGGTCAACAAAAGTTTTCAGCATTCGGCACGGTGTTAATTATCTTGAATTTATTGTGCTTCTAGAATTATAGATTTCCGAATAATTAGATGGTCAGCTATGCAATATAATATTCCCATAGTATTGAAATATTCTGTTCTGCAAATAGTCCTTCAGCAAATGGCGCTTACACTTAATATGGGATACTCCAAATCCATAAGAGCAGGCTATATCTGATATTTTCTCCATACAGAGTCGGCAGCGACTTGATTTATATTTTCCGCTACTTGTCAATATGATGGCCTGTTGTATATAAATGAGGCATGGCCATCACTTATACTTGGGAACTACTTTTTAGTGATAGTTGTATTGACTAAGGTACTATTTTTTCTTTCTTAAAGATTGATTTCTTCAGTGGTGTGTGTTTTACTTTACAGTTTTGATAAGATTCCATTGCCAACACACTTTTTTCTTGACAGGGAACTACGGCGGGCTTATGCTTACTGAACTATATTCGAAACTATCAGAGTGTATAGCAGATTAGAGCAGATTACAGCAGCCTGAAAGGTAAAATGATCTGAACATTTTTTTCCACAATACACAGGTAGTACATAGTAATAGCCCTCTTAATAATTCCTATATAAAAGTATGATCTAAACATTTTGTTGAGTTGTTTTTGCACCAGATTGTTGGCCATTAACGGTTATCCATGGCACTAAAACTACTTGATCTCAATACATTCACCTCACAACACTTGTTGGCGAAAACATGTGCTATAGCACCAAAGAAGTTGAGGTCAAATTAATGAGGTGATAGCTAAACTCCTTAAACTGGATATATTTGTGTTTTGTTTGCTTCAAGTATATAGACATATATTCCTTGATCAAAACTCATTGACACTGCTACCACTAATTTGCTTCAGGTCATCGACTTGAAGATTGATAAATATGGTTCTGTTATTATGCAGGAGTTGTGTGATCTGAGGAGAAACTATTCTCTTGCAAATCGGATAATTGTTGTAGGAATTAAAAGGCACATGATTGTACTGTTGTTCTGGGATTTCGTTTCTTACGTTCCTCGACCCTAATGTCTACATGAGGTGTGAGTTCAACGGATAAAGGAAATCACATTACTAATAGAATGGTAGGAAGAATCACGGCGATTCATACAAAATTCACTTAATTTATCATATAACGAATCATATAATTTATCAGCTGCCTCAACGGCTCACACTTTTGCAAGTCTTCATATTTTAGAAAATACGACTGAATTTGATAATTGGATCAAATGCAGTTATATGTCTTGTACTTGCTTTGGTTGAATCTGAAATTTTGTCAGAAACATAACGAACCACTTAGATATATAAAGCATTGATCTGTGCAGAACTGAGAGATGTTGTGTTTTACAGTTCTTACGTTGTCTGATTGAATTTTCTTATCCCACTTTTTTTTCAGATGCCGCAGCAAAGAAAATGCTCTCAGCCTTGGACGATCCATTCACTCGATTCTTGAAACCATTACCTTTTCTGAAGCAAGACTAGCTAGCACCCAAGGTGCCGTGGCAGGTGTACGTTTATCCATTGGCTACCCGTTGGAGCATCACTTGCGGTGCTCTTTATAATGTCACTTGGTGGGTTTTGCAGAAATGACTGTCTAGAGACGTTTTATCTTGATAATTGACAACATAAGAGTGCAAAAAATTTGACAGCAGATCGCTTATGGTAAGACCTAGCTATTATCAATAATTTTAGTCCATTAAATGCCGTCTTAGTGAAAGGGTGTTCTTTTATCATGGTTGAAGGTTGCATGACTTCTGCTAGGTGTTTTGATACTTTTCGGTCTCTACTTGAATGTTGCGTACCTAATTTTTTAGTGGCCAACAATCTTGCACTGATTCTTGCTAGGGGTCATCAAGGAAACTCAATAGATGGCTATTTCAGTGGAGATTATACCAGAGATGTTGTTTTGAAGTAAGCTCCTGCACACCATTCTTTTGTAGTTCTTTCAGAAGTAATGTTTCATTCTTTTACTTGAGACTAGAGTGGTTGATGCTCATTCATCTTAATTTAATACAGAGTATATGCCAGGAGAGAAAGATATACTTGAAACCCGATGAGGTCAATGATGTGGAGATTTTACCAGAGATGTTGTTTTCAAGTAAGATTTTGTGTGAGATTATACCGATCGCACCAGCACGCCACATTGTTGCTCCACGGCAAAGGCAGCGAGGTATTTTTTCTTTTCGCACCGATGTAATTTTCCTTTTCTTTTAGCCCACTCCCATGTCTCTTCCGTTCATATTCTAATCACGCATGGTGAGCGGCGGTTTCGACAGCGACTGGCTGGCTGCTGCTGGCTTGTACGTGTGGAAGGCAGTTGTTCACGGCAGACCAGTGAGCGGCGGCGGGTGGGCGCGACCACATGGTGGTTGGAAGGTAGGCTTCGCGGCGTTCAACCTCGGCCACCATCGTACCACGATCTCGGCCCACCCGGAAAGTCGGATGAAGAGGTGGTGGACGGTGAGGACCAATCATTATAGCTGCTGCTCCATTACTTCCGCTCCTCGAAAAGCTCCCAGAAGCCCGACCAACAATGGGATCTTCCTCTGAGGTTCACGCTACTCCTTGTCCAGACTGATCCCGGAGAGGAGAACAAGCCTCCGAGCACGTGCTCGTCAACTCCATGCCGGCCGCTCCAAGCGCCCCTGCTTCGTGTCTTCAAGGCAGGCGCCGAGATAGCCTTTGCAGCGAGCTGTGGTGTGTGGACTCTGCGGCGAGATGGGATTCAGAATCCTTTTTCGTGGTGAGATAACCCTGCCACCACTCATATGCCATTGCATATAAGTGAATCTGTTTTATAGAAATCAATCTTGCACGTTGGTTAGCTCCGTAATTTCTTTTACTCCGTAGCAGACTGAGTTGCTCACAGCCTATTTGCTGGAACGCCAACGAGGAGTCATTTTTCCATCTCCACAAATATTCTTGGTCTCTTCAAATTAATTGCTTCTTAATCCAACTACCATTTTTCAAGATTAGTTCGTTTATATAATATTTATTTTTGTACCAGTGTTGATCAAGTAGGTTATTATTGTGAGGAATCAGCAGTAGGATGCACATGTATTTGTTTCTTGCCACTGGTTGCAAAAGCCTAAAAAATGATATGTTTTATTCACCTCTTCACAGTAATACAAGTATTTTGTTTATTTCCTACTCCCTTTTAGTGTTTACTGATTAGTCACTCTTAAAGGTGAATGCATGTGTATAATAGGTGTGTCATGGCTGCATTTTGCGGCCCCTGACTACTGGAAAGTAATCTCCTTTGGATGATTTGTATTTTTTTCTGGAATTTGTACTTAGATAGCACATCCAAGGAAGGAAGGAGATTGAGGTTGGCACCTCCTGAAGGTGTCATGCATGCTCTTCACCGAGAGAGGGAAGGGCATCTTTTTCTTGGGTTGCAGTTTCCACCTTGTTGTTGGGTGAGGTGAGTCATTTTTGGAGGTTTATTCGATTTAGAGATATCACACACACACACACGCGCGCGCGCGCGCACGCGCACACACACACACTTATGATCTATAAGCAAAGCTGCGATTTTGGCAATAGATGCGCGACAAAGTAGTGGTTGGTGTTGGGTTTAATCAATTATCAAATGTTTTGCCAATAACAGAAAATTACCTTCCTCGTAAATTTATTGTCCTTCTGTTTCATGGTCCAGCTGATTCGTTGTTTGTCAGAGCTCTTGTGGATAATCAGACATGGGGTGCATGGCAAAATTAGGACAGACTGAAGGCAGCAAATTCCGCGTTGGTCGTGCACTTTGAGGAGAAGACATTGTCTTTGTATAAGTGCCCCTACAATCATCTCTTTACAGCAGAGATAAGGCCTTCAGGTAATTTGTGATGATCTTTTCAGCATTCTTAATTGATGACATTTCTGAAGGGAGATGATCCTCAGCATTTTATAGTTATTTTTTGTACTGTTGTAATCTCAAATTTCACATTCGAACTTAACTTGTTATCAAATAATTTTGGAACAAAATTTTACTTTTACCTGCCCTTCACAGAACCAAAGGTTCACGAGGACTTCTGTTGCTCTAATGCTTCTTCGATGACCATCTCGCCGTTCGCCCTTGCAGATAGATATGGCCGCATAAATCGCACCGATGGATCCAGTCCTTCGCTAGGTCCAACCTACCTTGCACCAGCCTCAAGCACGTGAGACATTGTTACCTTGTGTTCTAACTGGTTACCACAATCAAATCCATTTTTGCCCAGTTAAATTAGTTAGCTCATCTTGTTGATAACTGAGTTGCATTGGTAATATATACTGAACTGTCTTTGGCATTCTGTTTTGCAATATATTCTAATTGTCAGGATTTTTGCTACATTTTTTCTGTAGATTTTAGGGACATTAATGTAGTGTTAATGCCTTCCGTGCAGGTTATTCAGTCAACGCATATTCTGTCTTTTGGCATGTGTATGCTTGCTCTTGTGCTCATGTTGTAATCGTGACCTGTAATCAGTCCATGATCCTTGTGTGACCAGAAGTTGGGCATAACTGCATTGTTACTGAGAAGATGTGAATATTAACTTAGGGATCGGAGCTGAAGCTCTAGCCGATAGCAAAGATATGAAGTCTGTGCTCTGTCTTATGTTTGCAAGTATATTGATGTAACTTCACATCTTGAATGGAGTCACTCCTATGTGTACTGCCGCTGTAATTACACAACATGGATTTTCCATTTTTGTGATCAGAAATTTTGCCAAGAAACTTGTTGGATTAACTACGATTTTGTCCTATTTACTACTAGCATTTATTCTTATCTCTCAACATATTCTTGCCCCTATCTAGGACAGTCGGAAGAAGAGAGCTTTGTTCGACTGGGAAACAGCGTGTTGAAGCAATACCTCTTGTTGAACCACCCAAAACCAAAGAAGCCTCTTAGATTGCGAGAGGCCTGTTGTGTTTAGTAAGAAACTTGGCGTAAAATATCCAAAATATCAGGAACACTATGTATTGGGCAGACCTGAAATACTAATATAAGTGTATCCAATTTTTCCTACGATTCCCTTCCTCGCCCATGGACGTGGACCACGTCTCTGGC
Organism: Triticum aestivum; assembly: GCF_018294505.1. NCBI lineage: Eukaryota > Viridiplantae > Streptophyta > Magnoliopsida > Poales > Poaceae > Triticum > Triticum aestivum. Next base: position 81,445,090 of record NC_057802.1, on the reverse strand, counting down.
TTTGCAAGTCCAAGGCTCCAAGCTAGGCGTTATTTTTCATAAAGTTTCTATCGATTTCTAATCAAAATATTTCTATTAGCGTAACCCTACCTGGCGACCTCCATCAGCCGGAGGTATTCCTGGAGTCAAGGCAAGCATGTTGACCAATTGACGTAAATGTGCAATATAAATTTACCTCGGCGCTTTGTTTTTTAATGTGATGGCGTTGTCTGATACGTCTCCTCCGCACCATAAATTTACGTAGGATTAGATTAATGTTAAAAGGCTCGTAGCAACGCACGGGCATTGTACTAGTCAACCTAGTGTTTCTGATCATGCGTGTTGTGAGCTATTTATGTTGTGTTCATCGTGTGTCCTGTGTAGTTCGGTATTTATGTATCTCTCTGAAAATGTCTGGTCTAGCAGTGTTGTTCTCTTGTATTTTCATCGTAATAGCCCGTATAAAGATCTCTGCATCAAGAACAGCCTACACGATCACGGAGACTGTCTTTATTTGTCCTGACTCCACAACCATACGAGATGATTGTGTGTATAGGAGGAAAAAGGAAGAAGCATTGCTCCTTTTGTCTTTAAATATTTTCTAGTTGGTGCCATGGTCCGGACAAAAAGCACCGCCCAACAAGCTTTCCAAACCACCTCCATTTGTTTGGAAGTGGTTTGAAAATGAGGTTGTCCAAACATGTCTATCATGTTGGACCCAACAAATTCGACCCCACCCCAAATCATCCCAAACAGAACATACCCCCCTCCCCCTCCCCATGCCCCCCCCCCTCCTCTCCCACCTTAGGCGTCCGCCCGCATGGATGTTGGGGTCAGCAAAGTCTGTGGGGCTGCCCGCGGCACCATTGTCAAACATGGAGAGCATCAAGAGAGGGAAGACGAGGATCATGTTGGCCAGCGCAAGCCTCATGGATGCCGATGCTAAGGAATGGATCATCAATCCATGGAAAAAGAAAACGCTCAATTCATTCATTTTACTGGCTATATATAAATTGTTGAATTTTTTTTATCGCCGATCAAGTTAGCTTGTTTTAAATTGTTGAATTGTTAAGTTATTGTGTGTTATATTTTTTTTTGCGGGTCAAAAAAATGTGTGTTATATTTGTTGTCGAATGATCCACGTGTATGACCTACATGTGTTTGATAAAAGTGAGATGGGTGAAGGGATCGTTTTTACTACGACAAATAAATTATGATTGAACCTTTGTTGTCTGTGGTCATGTACGAACATTCCACGGATAAATAGAGATTGTGGACAAACGAGGATTCAAATTAGACACTTGTCCTTTAGAGTATACTTTCTTCATGTCATTATTTTTTATGTCACTACTCTCTTCTTCTTTTAACATGTTGTCACTGCTCTCTTGGCTATAACTTTGCTGCTGTTTCGCTTTATAGAAAGAAAAAAAAAACCTTGTTGTTTACCTCTCTCAGTGCCACCCGCTTTGCTTGAGCAATTACGGATTTCCGAAACCTGCCTTCATTCTTTGCCCGCAGCATAATGCTAGTGCGCCTCCTCTAGAGCTTCCAAGTTCCTACCCGTGTCCCAAACCTCGCCGTAGAGCAGTTTACCCCGCCGACGGCGATGGCGGCGGAAGCGTCGAGCTCGTCGGCCTTCCCAGAGGGGGATTCGCTCCTGCGACCCCTCGCCGCGCGCGGGTGGCGCTTCCGTGACGCCACGGACGAGTCCATCCCCCTCCTCCACGCCTCCCCTCCCCGTCGCCGGAGGCCCTGGAGGCCGACCTCCTCGACACGGACCTGAGGCTCTTCGGCGGGAAGTCCCTCCCCGACCGCGCCGCCGCCGCCGCCACGAAGCGGCTCTCCTACCTCCACGGCCCCGTCGTCCTGCAGGTACAAACTGCCGAAATCACCAAGCCCAACACTTGTTCCTAGTTTTCTTCTCAATTATGTGGCTTGGAATTCCATGGTACGGTTCAGACCTCTCAGAGGAAATAGCTGTGTATCTCAAACAGTGATCTCGTTACCTAACATTTCGGCTGAGTCTGCATTCTCCTAGTGTTTGACCATGTGCTGTTCTTGCGTCTGGGATGTGTAGATGTCCTTAGTTATTCGATCCTCTCTTTGTATGTTAACCTGTTCCGTCGAATTTATGCAGGCAGTTTCTGTAAGGGATATATATAGCAGCAGAGTCGATGCCTCCTTTAAGAACCCACAGCAACGGCGCCTTCTGCGGTTTGGTCTCACGGATGGTATTTCTGAAGCAGTGGCCATTGAGTTTTCCCCTATCCCGTTCATCACAGAAGAGATAGCCCCAGGCACAAAGGTTAGTTCACCATATTTTCTGTCTCAAGGTTCTACTCGTGCAGCGGCAATTTCTGTTGACATTGTTTTATACTACCAGAGGCAATATGCACAGTCACCGTACCCTAGTTTAATCAGCGTGTATATGCGCTGTTAGTTCAATTTTTCTTATCAATTCAACTTGGATTAGAGACTGGAGACAAGCCTGGCAATTACTTAACAATCACTCGGGGCAAACAGAATGCTCAGTGGCTTTGCCTGGAGTTATTCCACTCATCTAGTATGAATATAACATAAACCAATCGTTGGAAAACAAGATACTGCTCTGTGCGCAAATCACTTGGAAATGATGTATGGTGCAGCATGAGACTGGGTGTGGATGTAGTATTACTAATTCTCATTGGTTCTCTGTCCCACAGTTTGTGCGAGTTTGCTTCATTAGCATTTTTAGTAGTACATCTTAAGTTTTGACTTTTGACTTTTGGTTAGGAAATAGTTGAAGATGATTTTTTCCTTTCCGTGCCGCTAATTTATTTTCTCAACTCTACAACATTTAAAATAACATAAAATATCTGCATTTTTTATGTTTTCTCTACATGTTAAATATTGACGTTAGTATGCATTTTCTGTTTTTCTTTCCACTCTCTGTAGATTCGTCTTGAGAACAAGATTCCAGTAAATCATGGCATATTGTGCCTGAGTGCAAAAAATGTGAGCGTCATCGGGGGAAGTGTCCAATCTTTGTATGAAGAATGGAAAATGAACCAGAAATTCTCGGGCTTATCATTGCCTGTATTGAGGCTGTCACAAGATGACGATGGAGTTGGGCCTCCACCATTTGAGAAATTAGATATGGAAGCACGTCCAAACAGGACATTCCAGTTGCAAGCACACCCCGGTAATGATTCATATTTCTTCTCTTTCTGTTCTTGTATGTTCACTAAAAATGATGTCATTAGGCGTTGCATGTAGCCGTGTACTTTCAGGAAAGCTTAGCATCTTAAATAGGCGTAAGATTTTATATTGTACTGGTAATGATTCATTATTCTTCTCTTTATGTTTCTATACATGTATGTACTAAAAATCTATCATCATGTGTAGACGTGTTGCTGTCTACTTTCAGGAATGTTAGAAGGGATAGAGAGAGATTGGTGGAATCGATTGTTGTATTGCTTGAGCCTCATGGGCATATATATAGGAGTACATGGTCATCTTGGAGTACAAGGCAAGGTAGAATAAATCCTACGCTATCCTATGTTTCCTAAATAAACATTATACTCAACATCCCCCCGCAATCATAACGGTAGCGACGCAGACGGTGAGACTGGAGAAGAATCCGAAGGCAAGCCGACGAACACCCCCCCACAGTCGTAACGGTCGATGCATCGCGGAAGTCGTGGCTGGAGTGAAAACCGACAAGTTTGCTCAAGCAAGGCGGTAGCCCTTGGTGCCGTTTGTCAAGGTAGCCGAGAGCGTAGGGTGGTGGAGCCGTGGTCGAGGTAGCCGTGCGAAGAACGCCGCAGTCGATGTCGAGTCGGGGTAGCCGGTGTCGAGGATGTCGCTGTGAAGCCGCGGGCGCAAAGAGGCGCCGAGTTAGTCATGGGCGCAGTGGTGGCGAAGTAGTGTGCGCCGGGTAGAGGACGGTGTTGACGAGGCGTCGCGCCAGGTTTGCCAAACCCGGGGACACGTCGTAGACGAAGGCACGCGTCGGTGTTGCCAGCACCGGGCGCACTGTGGACATACATACAGTTACCGAGGTAAACCTCACTGACGAGTGGGCCACGGTTGCTCCGTGCGAGGCACGAGCCCCACCTGCCAGCCTCATCAGCAGGCCCCCAACGGTCACCCCACCCCAGCACGCGGCACGGTAAAAAACTGAGCGGTCGCATTATATACACCCCACCACGCCGCGCACTGGCAAAAACCTCAATCTAACCGTTGGGCTTTCCTGGCTCTCTCCCCTTCCCTTTCCCCCAAAACCTCGCCGCCGCGCCACCTCGGAGACGCCGCCGGCGCCGGAAGAAGGAGCCATGGCAACCATCGCCAGCGCGGAGGCCTCTCCGGCAGCACAGGCGAAGCGCCGCGGCCGGCCGCCAAAGGCCCCGCTGGCGGCCGACGCGGCGGAGGTCGAGGCGCCAAGGATCCCGTCGCCCGTGTCCCCGCTGACGGCCGCGGCGGAAGGCTACGAGCGGGAGCGGGAGGCGAGGATCAAGGAGAACATGGAGCGGATGTAGAAGCTCGGCCTCGTCGACCTCGCCACCCGCTTCAACCAGTCCGCCACCCCCGCCGGCATCGGCACCGGTCGCGGTCGCTGGCGACGGAGGCCGGAGACGCCGGGCTCCCCCGCCGCCGCCGCTCCCAAGATCAAGTCCGCCTCCCCGATGCCCGCGCGCCGGTCTCTCAGGTTCGATTGCAGCGAATCTATCTTCTTGGCATGTAGCTTCTCCTGTTCGGTTTATATGGGAGGAATCCACGGACTTCTTGTACAGCTTATTATTCTTGTGTTCATCATTTTCATCCCACTGCAAATACTCTTCTTGTGCAGCTTATTATTCTTGTGCGTCTATCATCAAGTATGAACATGCTGATTTTGTTCCCCTTTTGCAGTATGAGTATGACCTTTTTCATGTTGTATAAATGCCAAATCCGGTATTCTGTCCACTATTTACTTCCATATATTCCCCTTCCTGACCGTTTGTTTCATTCTGACTACTACTTTTGGCAGTATTTTAATGCTTACCTTCTAAAATGGGCACCTCGAATCCAATGCTTACCGTATAAAATTGGCACGTCGAATCCTTAGTTTCCTGGAATAGGTTGATTTCTCATGGGATATTTACAGTCCAGTTCATGCCACATGTTCAGATTCAATAGTGGCAGTCCTTTTACAGTACATCAAGTTGTTTTGGGGCGTCTTTTCTTTTCAACGGTTTAGGATAGGCAATTCTACAGATGAATTCTTGTAGTTATGTTGATTGAGTTTAAGCTAGTTTGTTGTTAACTTTCGATATTCATTTCCTTCAATCCTCAACATTCATTCACCGCAGGCGTACCTTTCGTGGCATTAATGTGGATCTTCCTCTTTTGCGATCATGTTCAATTTAGGTTGAAGAGCGTGGAGCCAGTTAGATATGTTGAAATTTGCGAAAAGAAGGAGAAGGGTCTTGATGGTGGAAGGCCTTTCTCTATTGAGGAAGGGTGCAAGGAAGAAGTTTACACTGAAGAACATGAGAAGCTTTTAGGTACATGTGCCACACCCTGGACTCTCTTTGTGGACGGTTATGGCAAGGATGGTAAGCGCATCTATGATCAAGTGAGGGGCCAAACCTGTCATCAGTGCCGGTAAGTTTTCCCCCAAGAACTTTTAGGATTGGTGTAACTTTTCTACACGTTCCTTTGCTAGGTCTTTCTTGTATGTGCAATTTGCTGAACTTATAGCATAAATAGCAGCATTAAGATGAACATATAACACTTGTTTTGTGGTAAAAAGGGTCTGGTATTCTTAGTGTAAACAGAATGTAAAATGTAAAAAGTAACAAGATAGATATGCTGTCGGAAGTTATTTCAGTCACAGCTTGTGAGTTTCTAGTGATGTAGGGAGGCTTTTGCAGTCACAACTTGTGATGTAATGTAACAGAAGAGTTTTAAGTTTTCTTGAGGATGCATGATGTACAATTTAGTAACTTCGTTTTTGTTTATCATCTTTGTTTAACCTTGACACAAAGTATGTCCTTCCATGATACAGCCAGAAAACTCTGGGTCATCATACAAGATGCTGTAATTGCCAGATTGTCCAAGGGCAGTTCTGTGGAGATTGTTTGTACATGAGGTGAGTACTTTTTCCAATCATTGAATATGCACACTTCTAGGGGTGAAACATAAAATTTTACGTTAACTTACTGTGAGCAGGCATGCTTCTGTGGAATGTTTGTCCTATGATTATGTGTACATTTATGTATTCAAGTAAAATGAACAAAAAAATGAAAGCATTCCGACTTGCAGTTTGTGATAATGTTCAAGTTATGCCATCTGAACATGCACGCTTCTAGGCGAAATGAAACATATTTTACGTTAATTTACTGTAAGTACGCACGCTTCTGTGGAATGTCTGTTACCAATTAGTCTAGCAATCTATGATTACATATGTGTACACTAAGTGTTTCATGGAAATGCTTGCTTGTCCGCCCAACTTTGTCGCTAAATGCTTACAATGGCACTGTCTGTGATAAATTTATCACTTACGGCTGCATCTCTTTGTTACAAGTTTCTATCTGCATATTTTAATAAAGATTGAGTGATTGTTAGTATTCAAATTAAATGAACAAAATCTGAAAGCTTTCCAACTTGCAGTTTGTAAATGAATATGATTTATAATGTTCAACTTATGCCATCTGAGGTCCTAGTTCTGATTATTTGGAAAAGCTTGTAGGATGAAAACAGGGGAGGGCTGGGGACATTTTGATCTTGAATTCATTGAACTGAAACCCCCTAAATTTTCACTAGTTCCAAGTTGATGTGAGATTTCACCTCCATTTTGTTACTGCAATGTTGTATAACAGAAAGATTAGCCGATGGCTGTGTAGTTTTCATTGGACTGACATTTTATAACTAATGCAGGTATGGTGAGAATGTGCTGGAAGCTAAGAGCAATCCTAATTGGACATGTCCAGTTTGCCGTGGCATTTGCAATTGCAGCATCTGCAGAACTAAGAGAGGATGGTTCCCTACTGGCAATGCGTACCGGAAGGTAATATACTACAGCATATATGCTTTCAGAATGTAATGGGATAGTGTTTGTTTCCATGACTGTTAGTTGTACTTTTAAATGACCAAAGTTGGAAGAAACATAATAGATTCGAAGTCACAATCATTTACTGGGGTTATACTTTTTTTGTTGCTAATTGCTCGAACAGTGCTAAGCAAGCAGGTGTTATTTCTATCATGCAGGTTGTCAGGCTTGGGTACAAATCTGTGGCCCACTATCTCATTGCAACAAATCGAGCAGGAGCAAACTCAGGGGATTCAAGCTCAGCTGACTCCTCAAACGAGCTGCCATCTGCTGGCGAGGTCTCTGAGCACAAGGCACCAGTTGCCAAGCAGGATGCTGATCTAAGCAGCAACGTGATGAATGATGCTGGTGAAGTTGAGCAGAAGGAAGGGAACATGAAGAAGAAGGCAGCAGCTGTGAAGGATGAAGCCAAGGCCCCGAGGAAGAAGATCACTGCTGATGTGGTCTGCAAGGATGATGGCACGAGCGAGTCCGGGGTGACATTTGATTCTCTGGAACGTCACCAGGATGTCGGCTGCGTCACTCCATCTAAGCCGGAGCCAAAGAAGAAGAGGAAGTGGGTCGAAGCAAGAAGCCCTGACTGCGTCGCAAGCAGGCTGCGCTCCCGGTCTGCTCCCAAGTCATGAGCATTTGATCATATGAGGGCTGGGGACTCCTTTTGCACTGGCGTATCTGTCGCTGGCATGATTCTCTGGTTTGTGGTGTGTTTTGGTTCGTTGGTGTCGTTTAGTTGCTGTAGGTAGATGTGCCTGGTGTTGGTGTGGACTTGCTATATGACCCCTCCATTTGTTGTCACCTTGACGCTCTGGTTTATCGTGTTATCAACCTAGTGTTTCTGTTCATGCGTGTTGTGATTAGCTATTTATGTTGTGTTCATCGTGTGTCCTGTGTAGTTTGATTTTCATATATCTCTTAAAATGTCTGGTCTAGCAGTGTTGTTCTCTTGTGTTTTCATCGTAATATAGGCAGCTCGTATAAAGATCTTTCCTCTGAATCTCGCATGCACAAAACAGTTGCGCTTGTGCATATTCGATCTCCTGACTCCACGACCATACGAGATGATTGCTCCTTTTGTCTTTAAAATTATTTTTTAGTTGGTGTCATATGGCTAAAATTGTACTCCCTTCATCCGAAAATACTTGCCGAAGAAATGCATAAAAATGAATGTATGTAGAACTAAAATACATCTAGATACATCCATTCCTCCGACGAGTATTTCCGGATGGAGGGAGTAGTCCTATTAGAGCATCTCCAAGGGAGCCTCAAACCATTCCCGTGTGTCACGACATGGTCTGGATAAGAAACATCGCCCAGGAGGCCTTCCAAACCACCTCCATTTGCTTGGAAGTGGTTTGGAAATGAGGTTGTCCCAAACATGTCTATCACGTCGGACCCGACAAATCCGACCCCATCCTAAACCATCCCAAAGAGAACGTACCCTCTTCTGATGCGCGTGCTCTCCTCTCATGTCTTAGCCGTCCGCACGCATGGATGTTGGGTCATCAAAGTCTGTGGGGCTGCCCGCGACACCATTGTCAAGCATCAAGAGAGGGAAGACAAGGATCACATTGGCCAGCACAAGCCTCATGGATGACGATGCTAAGGAATGGATCATCAACCCGCGAAAAAAAAACCCGCTCAATTCATTCATTATTGGCCATGTATAAATTGTTGAATTTTATTTGTCGTCGACCATGTTAGCTTGTTTAAATTGTTGAATTGTTAAGTTATTATGTGTTATATTTGTTGTTGAATGATCTACGTGTATGACCTACATGGGTTTGAAAAAGGTGAGATGGGTGAAGGGGGCGTTTTTACTAGGACAGATAAATGAGGATTGAACCTCTGTTGTCTGGTCATGTCTGAACATTCCACGGATAAATAGAGACTGTGGACATCAAATTATATACACTTGTTCTTGCCCTTGGAGACGATCTTACGGTATACTCCGCGTACTTTAGAATATATTTTCTTCATGTCATAATTTTTTATGTCACTACTCTCTTCTTCTTTTAACATGTTGTCACTGCTCTCTTGGCCAGACAACAGAAAAAATGATTGTTGTTTCGTTTTAGAAAAAATAATTGTTGTTTAGCTCTCTCAGTGCCACCCGCTTTCCTTCTGCGGTTACGGATTTCAGAAACCTGCCTTGGTTCTTTGCCCGCAGCAATATTGCTAGTGCGCCTCCTCTAGAGCTTCCAAGTTCCTACTGTACTTCGTAGTTCCTACCCCGTAACCCAAACCTCGCCGGCGATGGCGGCGGAAGCGTCGAGCTCATCGGCTTTCAGCGAGGACGATTCGCTCCTGCGGCCCCTCGCCGCGCGTGGGTGGCGCTTCCGTGACGCCGCGGACGAGTCCATCCAGGCCCTCCTCCACGCTCCCCCCTCCCCGTCGCCGGAGGCCCTGGAAGCCGACCTCCTCGACACGGACCTGAGGCTCTTCGGCGGGAAGTCCCTCCCCGACCGCGCCGCCGCCACCGCCACGAAGCGGCTCTTCTACCTCCACGGCCCCATCGTCCTGCAGGTATACAGCTGAAATCAAATCACCAATCCCAGCACCCGTTCTTAGTTTCAAAGTCTGGGAAATACTCCTACCTCATTTAGGAGTCGTTCTTAGTTGTCTTCTAAATTATATTGCTTGAAATTCCATCCCGCGACTCAGAAACTCGCAAAGGAAATAGCTGTGATACCATGCATTTTGGCTGAGTCTGCATTCTCCTAGTGTTTGAGCATATGCTGTTCTTGTCTCTGGGATGTGCAGATGTCCGTTGGTTGCCTGATCCTAATTGTATATTAACCTGTTCCATCGATTTCATGCAGGTAGTTTCTGTAAGGGATATATATAGCAGCAGAGTCGATGCTTCCTTTAAGAACCCACAGCCACGGCGCCTTCTGCGGTTTGGTCTCACTGATGGTATTTCTGAAGCAGTGGCCATTGAGTTTTCCCCTATCCCGTTCATCACAGAAGAGATAGCCCCAGGTACAAAGGTTAGTTCACCGTATTTTCTGTCTCAAGGTTCTAGTTGTGCAGCGGCAATTTCTTTTGGCACTGTTTTATACTACCAGAGGCAATGTGCACAGTTACCGTACCCTAGTTTAATAAGCGTGTATACGTGCTGTCCCATACTGCTAGTTCAATTTTGCTTATCAATTCAACTTGGATTAGAGACTAGAGACAAGCCTGGCAATTACTTAACAATCACTCGGGGCAAACAGAATGCTCAGTGGCTTTGCCTGGAGTTATTCCACTCATCTAGTATGAATATAACATAAACCAATCGTTGGAAAACAAGATACTGCTCTGTGCACAAATCACTTGGAAATGATGTATGGTGCAGCATGAGACTGGGTGTGGATGTAGTATTACTAATTCTCATTGGTTCTCTGTCCCACAGTTTGTTCGAGTTTGCTTCATTAGCATTTTTAGTAGTACTACCTCGGTCCTGGTTTACCCCCCCTCGTAGTTTGGGTCAAAGTTTGACCACATATTTGACTAGCAAAATGTTAATGCATGTCAGCAAAAATTATATTGTTGGATTCGTATTTGAATGTAGTTTCCAATTATATCAATTTTGCTATATATAATTTATATTTTATCAGTTAAAATCATGGTCAAAATATGACCTAAAATACGAGGGGGGCTAGTAAACCAGGACGGAGGTAGTACATCTTAAGTTTTGATTTTTGACTTTTGGTTAGGAAATAGTTGAAGATGATTTTTTCCTTTACGTGCCGCTAATTTATTTTCTCGAATCCACAACATTTAAAATAACATAAAATATCTGCATTTTTTATGTTTTCTCTACGTGTTAAATATTGATGTTAGTATGCATTTTCTGTTTTTCTTCCCACTCTCTGTAGATTCGTCTTGAGAACAAGATTCCAGTAAATCATGGCATATTGTGCCTGGGTGCAAAAAATGTGAGCATCATCGGGGGAACTGTCCAATCTTTGTATGAAGAATGGAAAATGAACCAGAAATTCTCGGGCTTATCACGCCCAGTATTGAGGCTGTCACAAGATGATGGAGTTGGGCCTCCACCATTTGAGAAATTAGATATCGAAGCACGTCCAAACAGGACATTCCAGTTGCAAGCACACCCCGGTAATGATTCATATTTCTTCTCTTTCTGTTTCTTCTTGTATGTTCACTAAAATGATGTCATTAGGCGTTGCATGTAGCTGTGTACTTTCAGGAAAGCTTAGCATCTTAAATAGGCGTAAGATTTTATATTGGACTGGTAATGATTCATCATTCTTCTCTTTATGTTTCTATACCTGTATGTTCACTAACAATCTATCATTATGTGTAGACGTGTAGCTGTCTACTTTCAGGAAAGTATAGCATCTTAAGTAAATCGGCGTAAAATTTTGTATGGGACTTGACTAGTGAAATCCACATTCTTGGCAGGGTCATGATGTTCTAACAATTTCCTCCAAAAAATATATTTTTCTATGTTAGTTATGAGCATCTTTGCACATCTACACAGTTGTCATTTTTCTAAATTTGCTGGTCCTGCATATAAAATGATCCGGGCGACAATTGCATGTTTTGCAAAACCTTTGGTGATGTAGCTGTAACTTGTGAACCACCCTGACTTATATCTTATGTCGTAGCAGACCAGAAGGCTAGCAACTTTGGAGTCGCTCATGAGCACGTGTCGATTAATTCCAATTCAAAACCTACGAATGAGGGTTCAAGTAATATGAACAGAGAGAATACAGCTAGCAAAGCTGAATCCAAACAGTCTACTGCAGATATCAGACCAAAAGAAGGTTGGCCCCCAAACCCCTAGTTTTATTTCGTCTAAATCTACTGGGCATGACATTGTGCACAGTTAGAACTTAAAACTTACTCATTTGCATCTTGCAGTAAGCGAAGCTGTCCCTGTTCAGAACCAAGCTGCTGCACAGAAACTACTGCAGAAAATGGCTATCCCCGAAGATAGGCATGGTCGGGGTCGATTCAAGGGCAGGAGCAAGCAGGAAGAGACTCCGGTCTTCACCCTCGATGAATGGGAGAGGAGAAAAGCAGGCAGTTCAATGTCCACAGCAGAAAGGCATATACAAGACACCAGTCGAGACGAGGAACTGGCAAGACAGCTCCAAGAACAACTAGATCTAGAAGATTCCCATGTTAGTTTCGACTCCCATCCTATATCGCTTTTCCTGTTAAAAAAAAGCATCCACTGGTCCGGAAATATTGTTTTATTGAACGGCTATGCGATGTTTTTCAGGCGATGCCCGTGACCTCAGAGGCCGAACACCTGCGGATGAACATGTTCAGCTTCAACGGCCCTGAAGAAATGGGTGGTGGGAGAAGAGATTTTCGAGGGCGCGGGCGGGGAAGGGGCCGAGGGCGAGGTCGAAGCAGGGGAAGATTTTAGCTCAGTTTCAAAACTGTATTTTCTCTAGGGTACTCTCCAATCTTCAGAGATGGTGGCAGTAATAGTGGTATTGATGATGATCATCACCTTTTGAAGAGTAGGCGGTAGTGTCATGATGGTCATCTTAAAAGCTTCTCTCTTTAGTATCTGATGATGATGAGGATGATGATGCTGATGATAACCTTTTAACTCTTTATTAAGAAGCATGTTCGTTTCACTCTGAGTTGAGTTGCCTCACCTGATGCTAGCTAGCAAGTGTCAAGGGTTCAGAAACAAGGCAAACAACATGTGTATTTTCCATGGAAATTTTTGATTTTACTCATGGATTTGTGGAATCAGCAGATGTTCTGAACTTCAAACTGTTGACAATGAATCAAACTTTTTGATGACTTGTTACTTCTTCTGTTTTCTTATAAAAATAAACTTGTTTTGTATTTCATGTGACAAAAGAATTCTGTAAAAAAAATCCCACATGATATTCTGAACAATATCAAGGTGGGCCCTCGATGAAAAATAGGGGCACGGATAACAACTCGGCACAACGTCAAGGTGGTTCCTGAAAAAAGTCCAAAACATAACGATATTCTCCGGCGAATGAATTCTTAAACCTGAAGGAATCTCACCAGCGCGAGCGCGAGAGCCAGTGCAGCAAGCCACCGCCGCCTTCGCCTCGCGCGCTGCAGCCAAATCGAACCCACGACCAGCTCGAGAAGGCAATTTGGGAGGAGTCGGGGAATCGGCGGCGAGTTGTGGGATCCGCAGGGGCGAGGAGTCGCCGCAATGGATCCGGCCGGCGTCGACGGCGGCGTGTGGATCCGCGCGGCGGTGGCCGTCGCGGCGGGCGGCGCGATCGCGGCGCGCGCGGTCCGGCGCAAGTCCGTGGACTTCACCGCCGTCTTCGCCGGCGTCCCGGCCATGGTGGCGCACACCGTCGCCGGGTACAGGTGAGAGGGCGCGCGCTTAGCTTGGGATCTTCTTCCTTCTCCGTTGGACTCGTTCGTGACGGGGATCTCGGTCTCGGGTCTTTGCAGGTTCGCGGGGCTGCTGCTTGTGTTCTTCTTCACGGCGTCGAGGGTGACGAGGATCGGCGAGGCTAGGAAGCGTGCCCTCGATCCTGAGTTCAAAGAGGGCGGCCAGCGCAACTGGTGAGCCCAGATCGCTCCTTCCGTTGCTCTCGTTTATCATCTGTCCCAATTATACTCTGTTGAGGGGATGGGCAGATCTTGGGGAGCTGGTCTTGGTATTGTTCGGGATGCTTGATTTCGATCATGTACTACCCGTAGTGCTTTGATTCAGTAACAACTTCGTTGCTCCACTCCCACATGTGTACGGTGGATAAAACTGGTTTATGATGGCCCATGGGATAGAAACCTCAAATGAGTTCGGTTCCAATTGTAGAGCAGCACGATGACATAATATCTGTCAAAAGAGAATTCGCTGCTGAGTGGAAAACGTTTGTGATTCAAATGTTGAAAAGAAGAATTGCGAGCCTGAGTAGTATTGATGTCAGTGTGAGCCTTATTATGGAGAAGAATGGATTTTATATGATGATTACGTGATAGACAGAAACATGTGTTAATTTGCATAGATTCATTTTACAGAAGAGCTAGTGTGGTTCTACTTCTGTAGAGTTTAAACCTGAAGCATGTGGTTCAGTTTGCATGTGAATAGCAAACTTTGGTTAGGACAAAAGCAACTTCCTTCTATAGAGAACGTCGAGAACTTAGGAGGTCTTCAGTTATGCTGGTTTAATTTGGCGATATTATCTTGAGGTGTGTCTATTCTCTTTCAGCCCAGTAGCTGTATTTTTGGTTGCTGCATCAAGTTGAAGTGTTGAACCATGAATGAACTTTTGCTAGAACACCGACTAAAAATCATGAATATTTGCTACTTGATGCAATCTGTTACACCTTCCCCGGAGATTTCTCCAATTGTGAGATTTGACTAGATATTTATAAAGAAGGTGAAAAAAAACTCAACATATCTAATGAGATGCGGAATATGCCTATGTTTGTATGTTTCTAAATTCGATCAATATTATGACCTCCGTTGTTGAGATAAGGCGTCTTTCAGCTTCAGAAAATTCCCTTCTGAATCTTTCTAATGCAGGTCCGCACCACTCTTATTGGCAGGAAGCAAGTCTTGTCAAACAGTGGTATCGCAAGTATCTTGGTAGTCCTGATAGCACTAATTACTGGAGGTGAAGACAAATGCTTGGATTCAAAAGAGTCGGGTCTTGTAACTGCCCTTATTGGTGGTGTTATTGGACATTACTCTTGCTGCAATGGTGATACATGGTCTTCTGAGCTTGGCATACTTAGCAAATCTGAACCACGAATTATCACAACATTCAAGGTATGCATGAAATCTTCTTTTCTAATAATTGAACAAAACTTCAGTATGAATATACTCTCACTTTTTCTTTTGACATGAAACTTCGTTAGAGGGTGCGGAAGGGGACCAATGGCGGGGTAACCATAGATGGACTTCTTGCAGCAGCAGCAGCTGGATGCTCGATTGGGCTTGCATTTGTGCTGATAGGATTCTTAACAACTCAGTGTGCTTCTGATGTATTTTGGAGGCAACTGCTAGTTATACCCTTAGCTACAGCTGCTGGACTATGTGGAAGCCTGATCGATTCATTACTGGGCGCAACGGTTCAGTACAGCGGGTACTGCAGCGTTCGCAAGAAGGTATGACACTCCAAACATTGTAGATTGCTATATGTTAAATACCGCAATCATGTTTGATTCATAATTTGATTGTTTGTTTGGCGCTGTATTATGCTGCTGTAGGTGGTTGGAGTAGATGGTCCAACAGTAAGGAGGATTTCTGGAATGAACATACTGGACAACAACGGCGTCAATGTAGTGTCTATCTTCTTGACAAGTCTGCTTACTGCCTTGGTGTGCACATGCATTTTCTGAGGTCTAGTTGGGTTGTAGTGGTAGCACCACATTACAGAGGATAACTAGGAAGGAACACGATTGGTAAATTAGAGCACGGAATCTTGAATAGTGGTGTTGTTCATTTATTTACTATTGGTGATATTGGCGATTGTTGATTTAGCGTTAGTGTTTGACACCAAGTATAGACTTCTAATGTAAAAATTCGGTTGTAGTTATCCCATTCAGATGTAACACTGAATATTCGGATAGAGGAATGGTTCTGCCAGAATATTGTTTCTCTGAAACTATTTATTTGTATAGGCCATTTGATTAGTTTATCTTATGGAGCCTATAAGATCACCTCCTCAATTAACCAGAACTCGCTTATTTAATTGCTACTCCCTCTCTAAACTAATATAAAATCTTTATTCGCTGAAACTATTTATTTGTATAGTACATTACAAGATAACTGGAAGATTAAATCCTGCTTAATCTCAACCAAACTACTCATCTACCAAATGTTGTAAAAGTTGGGCAGTTTTGCACCTACCTTGAAGTGGTTGCCCTACTCCACATAAAGATAGTTGGACCCAGTTCGTGTAATGTACAAAATCTCAAGAATGCATTTCATATAGTCAGAAGATTCCATTATACAAATAAATACAAACAATCACAAGGCATTTAATTAAACTCAAAAATACAATGAATTCACTGGAGCTAGAGCTCTTGAATGAATATAGGTTCTATTTGCTACCTGCTGGAACTCTTGCTCGTGTAAAGCAGAAATCAGGCAGGCTGCCAGAAGAAAATTATACTCTCTCGGTCTATCCGATCCAAAATAAGTGGCGTGGTTTTCATTCAATTATTTCGGATCGAAGGGAGTAGCATATGATATCAGTATTATCACCATACGCATAGACGCGGCCTTTGCCCTCATGGCGCTTCTGGACATGGCCGCAGTAGGACATGCCCTGCGCAGCCAGAAGGTTATACATCTCCCAAGCTTTCACCGCAACTACAAGGCAGTAGTAAGTACTCCCCCCGTAAACAAATGTAAGACGTAGAGGGAGTAGAAGAGAAGGCCAAGAGCAAAAGCAAGCAAGGAAGAAGATGGAAGGGGTCAGATGGCATGCGTGGTTGGCGCCTTGAGGGCTGAGGCTTCTCTTATAGGGAGCTCAGCTCAAAGCTGAAGTAGCCTCCAAACAATAGGAAACTCAAGCTCAGGCTCCACCTGCAACATGCCACCCTGAGAACAACCGCTGATCAGGCCTCGCAGGAAGCGATAACCGCGAAGAGTTGGCGGGTGTCTAGGGTTTATTTGGATATACCATTTCAGCTTTAGGTGCAGGTGAGAATGACATAGCTTGTTCTATGAATGTTTTCTTTACATAACCCTTTGAGAATGTGCTTGTCATGTTCTTTTTTCATGAGATCACATGAGCATAGAAAAGGCACAGGGGCAGAGCAAGTGGATAGCCTAAGCCCAACAGCTGCCAAAAGGGACATTCATGAGATTCCAGCACCTCCTGTTTTCTTCCTCCGTCTACTCCACATTGCTCATGGTGTTAGAGAAGGCATTTTGTTCAGAAACAAACAAGTGAATCTCAATAAAAGGTACTCCTGTAAACTAATATAAGAGCATTTAGAATACTAAAGTAGTGATCTAAACGCTCTTATATTAGTTTACGGAGGGAGTAACTTGCATATGCTGTTAGAGAAGGCATCTTGTTCATAAACAAACAAGTGAACCTGGCATTATATTACGCTGTAAAAAGAATGGAAATCTCACATACAAAAAAAATATGGCTGCAAAATTGCCACTCCTAACATACAAAGTCAGTAGCGCCCACTCTTCACAGAACACTGGGGGGTAAATCTCAATCAAGATTTTGCCAAGAAAGCAATGCCCATTACTCGAGAATTCGCCGCAAAAAAGAAAAGGAAAAAATCAAGAATCCATTTGTCTTCGAATCAACAACTATTAATTACAGACTTTGTGGCAAGGGTGGGGGGGTTTACAAAGGTAACAAAACGCCTTCTGTATCCCAGAGAAGCAAGCAACTTCATCTAGCTAGCTAGGAAGCAAGGGAAGGTGGGGCGGAGTATATTCGGACCCGTGTCATGTCACGGTGGGGACTCTCGGAGGGGCCGAAGAAGGGGGCGCGTTGGCTGGTCGGAATGCAGGGTCGGCATTCCGCTCCAGTTGCTCCCATGTGAGCCTTCGATGCTCCTCCGCTGCGGCTCGCTTCTCTTCGTCCGCTTGGAAGTTGCTCTGGCAAGTCAGGAGCAATCTCTCGTCCATGTCGAAGAACATTTTTCTCACATTCATAGTAACGTTGAGAACCGATTGGTTCCAGTGCAAACGTGCATTTCTCTCCAGAGCTGGGTATACGATTGGTACAATCACTTGACGGTTTTGGGAGATCATATCGAACAAATGTTCATTATTCCACAAGAATAAGGCTCTCTCAGCAACCTGCCAAAAGACAGGAAATGGATTAACCCTTTTTTTCAAGAAAAAAAAAATCTTAACAAATAACTTGGCCAAAAACTGCAAGAGAAGACCTGCGATACTTGTTCCAGGACATGGAATTGTCATGAACCAAGATAGTAGTGCTACTAGGTCATTCATAATCTTATATTTATGAACTTCTATAACATGAAAATCAATGGGGAGAAGACAGTATACATAAAAAATCTTCTGATGATCTTTCCAGAGCAACTGCTATTAACTAGTACTCCCTCCGTCCCATAATATAAAAGCATTTTCGACACTAGTGTGGTGTAAAAAACGCTCTTATATTATGGGACAGAGGGAGTAGTACTTTAGTAGTCAATGCCAATCACTGATTTGTTTCCTTTCAAGCGTTGAGCTATCAAAGGATGTTCTCTACTATGATGTTTCAGTCCAAATCATGGTTCTGTGGTTAGCATATCCCAATAAATTGATTAGAATATCAAATGGAAAGCAGAATTCTAACTAATTGATTGTCAAGCTCCACAAACCCCAGGATCTGATTTATTTGGGTGGTTGCAATCATAATTCGTACCATGACATGACCTTATAAGCTATCAAACAGTTGTGATCATCCTAACTTGTACCTCAACCAATATATTCTGCCACATTAATTGGGCCCAGTTTCAAGTTATCTGCCTTTGGATTGAGGATTTCACCTTTTTGTGACTCTGCAACCACCCAGATATAAGATAGAGCCAAAATAATAATGATGTATTTCATGTCTATATTTAAATGTGAGTGGTATACTCTCTACAGACTTCCAAAGTGAAGTGCAGACCACCAATTGCACCAGAACCAAGAAGGCGACAACTGAGGTGTTTGGTCCCACTTTAGCCAACAAGGAATGAGTTCAACCACTGATCAAATATCTAAACAATAATGACTATGGCATAAAAGGTGCATCGGACCATGCAAGTAACACTAGCAAATTTAAAAGGTGCAAGGAAAAGGAAAGAGAACAAGCAGATTCTTCGACTAAAGACCTAAAATAAGCAATAGAATGGACCAGTATACAGCTTTGCAACTACTCTACAAAACAATGGTGATGATAACTTCCTACCAGAGGACACTCATGCTAAATTCTTACTGATGTTTCACAAGCTTTTCTTGTTTCTTGTCGGTATTTCTAACCCTAGCAATTGTTGCAAGACAAAAAGCAATTGTTACAGGGGAGACACGGTTTAGGGACAAATATTAATCAATGGCTTGGGGAAGAAACTTGCCTGAAAATGGGAGCTATTGAGGCAAGTCGCAATCCTCCGGAATAATGGCACCATGCACTTCTGAAACTCAGCCATGTCAATCAACTCAAGCACTTCTTCTAACTCCCCCAAGAACATCATCTCCTTCTGACTATTTGTAACTGGCCAGTACTTCAACAGACCCCTAATCACAGTCCCTGCAAGCTTGGGTTCCTTCTCTATAAATTGTGTTATGCAGTAGGTCAGCTGCGGCAGATATACACCCACTGTCTTAGGCTTGTGAAGCGGGATCAACGCTTTCCATAGGAACAACTTATGCTCCTCCTTCAATGGCTTTGCAAACCCACTTATCACGCTGCCAAACACCTCCAACAGCTCGGATATCCCATTGTGATGATCGGCCTCGGAGACGAACCTATAGAAGATGTTGCTCACAGCCTTGCGGATGAACGGTCGGTTTCCCATGAATTTTCCATATATCCTGTGCAACACTGTCTTCAAACAGTCCCTCTCTCTGGGATCATCGGAATCAAACAGGTCAAGCAGCTTGGAGATGAACGAACTGTCCACATACTTCCTTGCCACCTTGGGGTCAACAAATGGCGAGGTCACAAACCGCAGAAGCAATTCATACACAACTTGCAGGTGGTACCAAGAGGGGTCGAAGAAGGGCTCGTCCTCCTCTGTCTCCGACGTGGTGGTGCCTGATCGGACCTTGGGCGGGAAGACCCTGAAGAGGTTGACAGCGAACATGCGCACGCACGCCGACATCATCGCCTCCGTGAGGGGCTCCTCGGCGGCGCCAATGGAGTCGACGAGGGACATAAGGACCTGCCGCTTCCTCTCCTTCTCCGGCGAGTCCTTGCCCCGGTCGGTGAAGTCGTACACCGTGCAGCAAATGGTCACCTTCTCGATGAAGGCGTCCTCCCTGGACCTCCCCTCGGCTCCGGCGGCCCCCGAGGGGGACCTAGGCGAGGCGGGGGGCTTCCCGAATGCCCCATTCTCCCTGGGGGACATGGGATTGGACTTCGCCGTGGGCGAGCCCCCTCCGCCGTTGCCTCCAGGGCCAGATTTCAGCGATTTCCACGACAGCTTGCCGATAAATTGCTTCCACATGGCGGCAGAATACGGCGGCACCAACACCACATCAAATTCTCCCCCAATCAAAGAACCATTGCGAGGAATCCGTCCTCCCGAGAACCGGCCGCGAAATTCCTCGCAGAAATTATATGTAAAAGACGCACCTTGCGACAGCAACAGGAGATTGCAATGGCAGAGAGAGGGGGGACTTCCACGGCAACAGCGACCGGAGATCTCAGGGTGAATTCCTTGCTCTCGGGCAGCTCACCGGCGCAAATGCGACGGATCAAGAACCAACGGATGAACGCACCGCCAAAAAAGGGGGGGAAGGACAGGCCG